>NC_090872.1:20674459-20679459 GCF_036669935.1 Montipora foliosa
GTGATGAATGATGTCAGTAGGTTTCGTACACCATCATGCCTTTGTGCCACAAACCCTCCTTTTTTACAAGAGAGGGCGTGGCCAACATTGAATCTATCCCCACAAACGCACTGGGCTGGTAGGTCGGTGAGAGGCAAGTTGTAACGTAGCCGCAGAGAGTCTCTGAATTCTTGCTTGTTAGGAGCTAGACCTTGATCTTTGAGGGGGATCGCGTTAAGCCAAGAGCTGGCCCCTTTGTCTCTTGCTTGATTGGCCAATCGAAGAAGATCAGGGGAGAGGGTGGAGTCAATCGACTCCATTTTTGCCTTTTCCCTTTCGGCCTTTAGCGCCTGGTGGTGACGTTTCAGCTCCTCTACGGAATTTTCGCCTGTTATCATGATGGTACTCTGAGTTGTTATGGAGTCTACATGTGCGGCTGTGATTGATGCTGATGCGGTAAACTGTTGTGGTGCTTCCGATCTCAGATCCGGCACGCCTAGTCCCCCTTGGGCCGTTGTCAAGGTAGCGAGTTGGCGCACTTCGTCGGGAAGGGGCTCTGTCTGGCCAAAGAATGTTGGAAGTAGTAGATCGTCGATTACCTCCTGGACTGGGTCGATATAGTCCTCAAATGACTCAATTGTGCGAAGAAAATAAGTAAACTTGGACTTGAACCCCTTCGTAAAAGCGATATACGCTGCGTGGGGCTGATTCTTAGCAATTTCTGATAGTGTTTCAAGTTCCCCTTTCCATGCACGCACTTTCTCCTTACAATACATATCCTTGTATTCTTGTGATCCAATGACCGCTCCTAGATGACGTTGACCCTCAATAGTGATATTAACTTCATCACCGAATACTCTCGCTGCTTCTGCGGCAGCTTCCTCTGACTTTACTATAAGCCAACTCTTTGACCCATTCACAAGGTAACCGAACTTCTCTCCTTCCTGACTCAACAGCTTGTACCAATCGTAAAGCGATGTGATTACTCCACCGCCTGCCGAATCATCCGCGAGCCATGCTTGTTTAACCCCCGGGCAGTGTGCTCTCAAATAATAAATCATCATTGATGTATTAACCGAGTACCAAGCCATAGCAAGGGGGTCGCCCTGTGTTGTCCCCTCCTGTGAGAGTATTTCACCTCCCCCACAGATGAAAAGTCTAGATGGGCTTCTGTAGGTGTTTATTATATAAAGCGCTATTTCCTTGCATAAAATCTGAATGTTGTGCAAAGCTACAGATCTGTTCATTTGGTTAAATGCATTACTTGCATCGATCAACAGTACTCCATCTGATCCCTCCTCATCAAAAACCTGGCTCATGGCGTGTATCGCGGCCTCTGCCCCTGCGCTGTGGCCTGCACAAACTTGTAGGGGCCCCGCAGCATCCTTGATATCCTCTTTAAGGAAGACGGACACAGTTTTACCTATTATCCGTCTCAAAACCTCTCCGACACCGATTGGACGAATTCCCGGATCTTTGTCGAGCGGTATAAGCCTGCATGATGTATATGCCTCCAACAAAGACGGGTGGTACGACTTTGTGAGTAGTTGTCTTGTAAATATGGCTAGCTCTTCCCTTAACATTTTCCCTTCGTTCTTAAAATTCTTTGAGCATAAGATCCGTTTGTAAATTTCGGAATCCATTCCTGATGGTCCCGCGGAGCCTTTGGTTCTACTGGCTGACTTAAAAATCATTTCCTCATCTATGAGGTCAAACACACCTGGTGGGATAGAGTTGATCGGGCCATGTAACAGGCTCTCCTCTGCAATCTCAGCGGCTTGTGGATGTTTGTCTTTTAGCCCTTGCAGGACTGCAGGTGATAGATCGAGCAAACCTGATGAACTCTCATTCTCCAAGAGTTTTAAAGCTGCTGACAGTTTTCCTTGCATAACAAGCTTTGCGAAAACCTTAGAAAGATCTTCCACTGTTCTTGCCTTCTTCGAACTCTTAAACTTTCTCTGGATAAATCTCACTTCGCTGAGCAACTGGCTAAGATCTCCTTGCCTCCAGAGTGTTAAACGGCGCTTTAATGCTGCGCTATGCTCTTTACTTTTAGAAGTTGCGGAAGGCTTTTGCAGGATCAGGGTTGGAAGTACCATGAAGGCCTTTAAAGCGATTGAGTTCAGGTCGGAATTGACATTGAATTGCCTGATCCAAAAAGCCAGTTCTTCGACGAAACTCTTCCCGGCTCGGCCAGACGGTAGATTAAAGATGTTTCTCCTGTAGTGGACAATTTCATCATAGATAGCATTTATTGAATTGCAGAAGCTTTCGTGGCTGATATCGCCCCATTTTTTGTTCTTAATTTCAGAGGGAAACACCTCGTAGTCGGGCAGGTTTGGCTTTATTTTTTGATCTGGTAATTCGCTGGATGGTCCCGTGGGGGGTTGTTGGTTGCAATCGCGTGACTGATCGATTAGTAGGCTATGCAAATTCGATTGCGCTGAATTAGCATTTTCAACTTGGCGAAGACTTTGATTTCTTTGTGAGCCATCTTGAATATTATTTCCTTCGAGTACCAACTCTCTCTTGGCCGGCTCGCTCTCAGACTCAGAATACTCTCAGAATACTCAGAATCTGGTAATATCCACCATTCTCATGACTCGTAATACGGATAACACAGTGATAAAGTGAGGAGAAATCAGATGCTGGTGAGCCTGAGGGGTTTGAGATGGTGGGCGTTACTTTTCATCCGGTCGATTTTCGTGGTGAGGCCCTGCTGTGAATGAAACTGGATCGGAGATAAAAGGTATTTTTATTTTGTTTAGGTGGCCCCAAGGCATCAGAGCCAATGGATTCTTGTTACTCAATTCTGAAAAGGTAATAGCTTAAGTTACGTCACCATTCGTGTTATCAAGTGATAAAGAGATTCCGCGAACACCTTCGCGATGTTGAGAAGAATGACAAAGATGCATCTAAGCCAGTCGCTCGTCATTTTAATCTCCCTAACCACTCCAAAAAACACATGGCTATCTGCGGCCTTTCCCTACATCTAGGTACGACGGAAAGCCGCAAGAATCTAGAACAAAAAATATATCTTCCAAATCGGCACCCTTAATCCTCACGGTATTAACGAACGCTTTTCATTTAACTAATATATTCCTATTTTTCACGTTGCCATGTTACCACCAATAGCGTAGCTCCTACTCTACTATAAATACTACACGTAACCAATAATTCCTCGATTCGCTCTGACGAAGGGCTAACGCTCGAAACGTCAGCTTTCAGAATCTCTGTACGGTGGCCAATTTACATTATCAACTCCGTTGATAAAACCAAATTTTGGCATGCGACAAAAGTCTGGCAGAACTTCTGTCAGACTTTTGTCGGGGGATACTCGGAAAAAATCCGAATGCTCCTTCTAGCAGGAGTCGATTAACCTACGAACCTCCGGTGACTAGTTCGGATTCTCTACCACTGAGCCATAGGAGACTCGAAGGAGCTTAGATCATTAAACGAGAGCATCCGAACTAGTTATCGGGAGGTCGTAGGTTCGATTCCTGCAAAAGACCACTCGGATTTTTTCCGAGTATTCCCGAGTCATCATTGATTTTAACTCATTTTTTGCCCGTTTCATACAGACATCGAGCAACTTCTCAAAAGACCCGAGAGACAAGTTAAAATAAGTGAATCTTAAGATTTTTGATGATAACAAGCACCTGCCTGTCGTTCGCCGTTTCACGTAGAATGCAATGCAGTACTAAATCTCTTTAGTTGCAAAGAAATTTTCGTGTCAGCCTGCGTTGCAAGCCTTTTCGGATGTGGGGTTCACAACGAAATGAGAACGCGAATCGAGATTTTCAATGCTTCAGCCACGCAAAAAATGAAGCGAGTGCAATAATTTCAGAGAGAGGGGAGGGGTATTTTCGCGCGACCAGACCAGAGTGCGAACAAGTTTCTTCAAACCTCCTCTTCTACACCGTATGCTTGCTACGAAGCCTAACCCCATGTTTTATCTTGACTTTTGGTTTATATGTTCATCGCCCGTTAATGTTGAGGAGTTTCTTCTTTCCTGCAGGGTAAAGTGATCTTTATTGTTTTTATTTTTAGATGTCAAAATCGACAGGGAACTTTCTCACCTTGGGACAAGCTGTGGACAAATTTTCAGCTGACGGTAAAGGCAATTTATGTTGCAACTGAGTGACGTAAAGCCGGAACTATAGGGGTATTTACATGAGACCGAGACGAGCTCAGACCGGCATGAGTTCGTATTGGCCTCCATACATTTCTTTTCATGCGTTTACATTAATAGACCAATTCGATATATTAAAATTCAGTCCTAAACAAAAGACATCATCTCGAGGCTCTGGGGAATAAATGTAAGGATTTGTATGAGTTTATTCCCCAGAGCCTCGAGATGATGCCTTTTGTTTTCGACTGAATTTTAATATATCGAAATTGGTCTATTAAAACTTCATTTGAAAATATCATGAAAAAAATTGCTTTGAGATACGAACACATTATTTTTTGGTCTTCATTAATGCAAAGGCGTCTTTTAGTGTTTTGAAATTTGACTGAAATGGCGTGACACTGCCCCTTTAAAACCGCAAATGGGCAAACAAAAGTAAAAAATTGACAATACATGGAATTTATTGAAACGAGTCATAGGAAATTCGCCTTTTGCCAAAAATCAAAGAAACCTGCTTGATTTTAGTACCATTGTTGTCGGTTAGCAACAGATCTCAAACAACTCGAAGTGCATATCACCTCAAACCCAGTTTTCCACTTTATTTATTTTCCGAATTCGTCCCAAATATATTGTGTTGTTTTTAGAACCTTAGGAATTAAAATGCACTTTTTTGTCTGCTTTGAAAGACAGCAAAATGCAAAGCAGTCTATGACGTCAACCCGGTATTAAACCCATTCCACCTTCACTGCTCGGTTATGGATCAAAGTATAACCACTTTTTCCGTCTTTCAAAGCAAATAAAAAGTGAATTTTCGATTCAAAAGTTCTAAAAACAACAAAATGAATTGGGGACGATTTCAGAAATAAAAAAAAGTGGACGGCTGTGTTGAGGT
>NC_090872.1:20684459-20696959 GCF_036669935.1 Montipora foliosa
TCCGCGTATCCGCGTATCCACTTCACAATATACTTAAAAGTTTACTTGGGGAGGAGTGGTATTTTCGACTGCGTATCCGCGTATCCACTTCACAATATACTTAGAAGTGTACTTGGGGTGGAGTGGTATTTTCGACTGCGTATCCGCGTATCCACTTCACAATATACTTAGAAGTTTACTTGGAGTGGAGTGGTATTTTCGACTGCGTATCCGCGTATCCACTTCGCAATATACTTAGAAGTGTATTTGGGGTGGAGTGGTATTTTCGACTGCGTATCCGCGTATCCACTTTACAATATACCAAGAAGTTTACTTGGGGAGGAGTGGTATTTTCGACTGCGTATCCGCGTATCCGCGTATCCACTTCACAATATACTTAAAAGTTTACTTGGGGAGGAGTGGTATTTTCGACTGCGTATCCGCGTATCCACTTCACAATATACTTAGAAGTGTACTTGGGGTGGAGTGGTATTTTCGACTGCGTATCCGCGTATCCACTTTACAATATACCAAGAAGTTTACTTGGGGAGGAGTGGTATTTTCCACTGCGTATCCGCGTATCCGCGTATCCGCGTATCCACTCCACAACATACTACTTAGAAGTTTACTTTGGGAGGGGTGGTACTTTCGACTGCGTATCCGCGTATCCAGCCTTTTCAGAGGTGCAGCTCCAAAATGGCAGGGTATTCTGCAGTTACTCCCAGTCGCCTGTAGCGCTTCTTTCTGTTTGGGGTTAAGTTTAAGGTTTCCTTGTCCTCTACCCAAAAGAATCTCTTCAAGAATACTCTCGAAATCCATGTTTATTCGGCAAAATCACCCAAAATCACAACAGAGTACGAACATGCGCAGTGATAGAAAAGCCCGTATTTCGGGCCTCGCTGGCACTGAGCATGCTCGAAATCGAACTTTACCAGATCTCCCTTCCGTATGACCGTGCGAGATCTGGGTACGAGATTAGGCGACCACGGCACTTCACAAATATTCTAACCTGCGATCAGGCCCATTTTTAGCTTCGCCCATATGTTCTCTTATGTCGTCGCTCACTAAAATTGGGCCTGTCCAAAAGTCTCTCAAGAATTCCGGACGGTCGGCCAAATTTTGGCCTACCAAACACGTGATCTGATTGGCTGTTGAAACGCCGGAAGTGAAAATGCCATCGTGATTGAGCGGAGCTCTCGCGAAGTCCTCGAGACTAATCCGCCATAAGTAGGCCTTTACACATTCTGCCGGCAGAATTTCGAGCATAATATGGACTCAGGAGCAGAATATATGATTGGGGCATAATCCGAGCAGAATAGGCTATTTTTGGCCATTTTGCATATTCTGGGGCCTGGGAACGAGTCTGAGAGGGAGCTGGGCACGAGCATCCGAGCAAAACAAGATGGCGGAACCAAACCCGCAACCGGTAGAAGTCACTGATAAGCCTTTACACATTTCTGATATGGTTCATTGTTGTCCCAGATTCTTTTTACAAGTTATTACCCATGTTAGTTTTAAGGATTAAATAATGTTGGGTTAGCCTCACCTTGGAAGAGCGATATAATGTCTTATTCATCATGTTTGAGTATTTTGAACCCAGGAATATCGATATTTACAGAAGCATAATTCGAGCATAATAGTACTTTTGGAGCATAATCTCGAGCAGAATAGCCTTTGTTTCGAGCAGAATGTGTAAAGGCCTAGCCATAAGTGTACGAAAAAATTTGCTGCCTTTCGTTCTTACAATGACGTGGACGGTGCAACTTGATTTTATTTGTATAAATGGAGATATGCCATCTGAAACATCTCATTACTTGTCCAGAATCGGGTTTGAATCTCTGGAAAGAGTGAAATTAGCGATTCCGTTGTCGAGCTCTGTGGCCATGTGGTTGAAAATACTTTGGCAGAAACTTCCCTGATGTTTTGAAAGCTAAATAGCTGGTTCTTTCAAATGGCAATGAAAGCCGATGCATATTGGTTTCCTGGATGAGACAAAGGACATATATATCAACACGAGGGGATGCTGATAAAATCGCAAGTTACACGAATTATGCATGTTTTGAATATCTGTGTATCACTTACTGTACATGACACGGTTTGTTGCACAATTTGGAGTCAAGATTGCTTCATAATATTTCCAGTTGATTGAACTTAAAACTTGCACTCCAGAAACTAAAATGGCATGTTTCCAGAGAGACCAATTGTACAAAAATAAAAGAAACTTTGCGAGTTCATCTTACTGTTCGTACTCCATCAAAAGATTAACAGCCAAATTTATAATTATCTTGATTTTACTGCGCGCAACTTCTAGAAATACACTGCAACTGAAGATATTACCCGAAAAAATCACCAAAGAAACCTTCATGGGCAAACACGTTAAAGGAATAATGTATTTCTCCTTTTTTTTTCCTTTAAAAATCTATTGCCAAACCGTCCAACGCCAAAATGCTAGGTTATCTCAATTACAAATTAAGATGTTAAGCTTAAAACGATTGCATATTCGGTGAAGTTCGGAGGAAGAATTAAGCGGCCTTTGCCGCAATATAGTCGTCGAAAAGGTACAGAAAGTAACATTCTCCATGCTGTAAATGTGTTTCTCTCAAATGAAAGCTAACGGTAACTTTCGAATTCGTTTATAATATTCCTCCCACGGTAATCAACTCTGGTCAAGACAAAATAGCGTGACTCTGCCGTCCACGCGTGTATTGGTGTAATGGAAGTAAGTTTTATTGGCCGATGAAGGACATGTCAATCAATCAAAAAAATTGGGCGGAAGGAATATCGAAGAGGAATTTGGTCAGGCTCTACTTTTCGTTTCGCCAACTCCACATTACGTACCACGCGAAACTAAAATAGAGCCTGATCGCAGATTACAAATATTCAAGATGGCGGCCCCCGTGAAATTGGAAAGCCAAAACAAGCGTTTTTGAAATTCACTTTTTTCGGATACGAACGCTTTCTTTGGAAAAAGTTTGAAAATTTTGAATTGCAAACGTTATGTTCTGTGGCTTAAAGTTATTTTGTTGTTTTGGTGGAGGTTCCCTTTAAAACCAACCAAAGCGGGAACATACAAAATGTCAACAAGAGTGAATTGATCCTCGCGCTCACCGGGACAATTTGTTGGGCTCACGTGACCATTGTAGGCCATTTTACAGTTGTTTGCTCAGTGACCTGGCCTGTGAGTGGCTGTGATCTTGTATTGAAACAGACCTCACTGCTTTTTATCATGTAAATTGTGTTGTAATTCTAATTAGAAGTATTAAATATTATTAAATATTTCTACTTGTACATATAATTATTACATAATTTTAATCATTTCTATATTAATTATTGTAATTAGATTTACTATTTTATTTTATTTTGTTTTAAAGACATGTAAAGCGCTTTTGATCTTTCATTGTAAAAAGCGCTATAGAAATATTAACTGTTATTTATTACTATTAGTTTACATTAACATTAGAAAAGCACAAAGGTTTGTATCAAACCAGTGTCACTGGCAGCCTCGCTTCCATTCTTAGGCCAGGTAACCTAGCTACAACTGTAAAATGGTCTATTGTCCAGGTAAGTATGATGAATTTAATTAATGATATTTACCCAGGAAGCTCCATTCACGAGAAAGTGGTTTTCAGGGAGGTGCTGCATCCGATCGAATTGGAATTTAGAAATGTTGGTTAACAGGTGATGATCACTTTTTTCTTTTGGGGCCACAAGCCGCACTTCAGATACATACATGCAATTCATTTATCGAGTCCTTTCGCGGAAACACGTAAGTCCAACAAATTGACCTGCTCCTAACCGAGTGGCTTCATTCCTCAGTTGGCAGAGCATTTTATCGGCATAGCAGAGGTTATGACTTGGGAGTTCGAATCCTGTCGACGCCGTCTGAATTTCTCAGGTGTCTATAAGTGACAATTGCTTGAATGGGCTCTTTGCATGATATTGTCACATGATACAAAATCCGCCATACTGGATGGCAAAAGATATGCAACAGTCTCTAAAACAAAGCGATTTCAACCAGCGAAGCGTGACTTTTCTTTGTTTTGGATGTCCCAGTGCGTAGCTTGCCATCCAGCAGGGAAGATTTTATGCCATGTGACAGTTTCATGCAAAGGGCCCATTATCCATAATAGGGAGCTTAAGATCAACGACGGCGACGTCGACGAAAACGTCACCCCAAAATAGAACTTTGCTCAAGTAAAAGTCTTTCGCGATTATTCCATCTCGTTCACGTCGTACAATGTGGGCGAAGTATCCCAAAAATAAATTGGTACAAGCGGTTTCAGACTGAAAATAGAGAATGAAAGATTCTCTGTTGCATGCTAGCATTGTCGTCAAAACCTAAAATTTAGTGATTTCACGTCGTCGTCACGCAGAGAACCGCAAAAATATGAGCTAAAATCCGTGCTGCACGTGCAGCACGATTATTTATGCTCTTTTAACCAATGATTTCATTGTTTCCTGGCGTTTTCGTCGATGTCGTCGTCGTAGATCTTAAGCTCCCTAATTTATAAGTGCTAGGATAACTTCATGACACTCTTCGTCTATTATAACCCGCACTTTGAATACATACATTCATTTCTTTCATTTGCAGTTGCATAAACAAAGCCATCAAAGAAACAGATGCTAACTACAAGGGCATGATGTTCCGAGAGGCTCTTAAAACAGGTTTCTACGAACTGCAAGCAGCGAGAGATCGATACCGAGAGAATTGTATGACAGGAATGCAGAGAGACCTTGTTTCAAGTTTATTGAGGTGAGTATCACGAAATCTACTGTAAATGCTATGTTAATCATCCAAACGCTATAACCAGCGCATATTGGTACTATGGGTTTCAATTCAGTCCGAGCTTTGGTTTATGTCAACTGGAGTTTCTGATTCCCTTTTGTGCTAGAGTTGTTATGTATTTGTCGTGAAGTGTCGAGCCAGATTCTGGCGGATCTACTTTTTTGGCACAAGCATTTTATGGTGCTTGGATTATGGCGATTTTTGAAACGAGGATTCTGTCCCTTCGCATTACATTTACACTTGGTATTTTCTTTGTTTTAGGTACAAACGCTGCTTCTTTCACCAATCTGTCCTCATCTCGCTGAGCACCTTTGGGAACTCTTGGGAAAGGTAGATTTTAGTGCCTCTTTCGTGACGATCTGCTTAGAGCGCGTTTCCACCAACACTTTTGTTTCGCTTCGGAGTATAATTCTCCCTGTGGGAGCATTGCGAATTTTACATCACAATTGTAGGAGTTGTCAAGACGTTCGGTCTTTCAATGGCCTGTTTGCATTCCCAAATGAAGTATTGATATTTTTTTCTTGTAGAGCGGAAGCATTATGAATGCCTCTTGGCCGGTTGCAGGAAACGTCGAACAGCCGCTGTTGAAGTCAGCGGATTACCTAACAGGATGTGCGCACGAATTCCGTGTTCGAATCAAGGCCATGATGAATCCCAAGGGAAAAAAGGTAAGTGGTCTTCACCATCATTCTGGAAAAAAGCAACTTATGGCGAGAATTTTAGGCACACGTGAAATTAAAAATCATCCATAACCTTTATGGCAATCTAAGAGTTACACTTGTTCTACCAAATGAGCAAGTCAAAGGAATTGAAGTTTGCAGTGTAGAGCGCCGAACAGGTGGCCCCATTCTCAGAACGCTCGTTTGTGACATCTGTAAAACGTTCAAGTAAAAAGCCCGCACTGTCCCCTCTTTTGACAGTGTGCCGAGCATCTCCTCCGACTTAAACCGTACCCTAAACTATAGAGATGCCTCTAAGTGTGAAAACATGGGCGGTCAATGCTTCATGTGAGTTGCAGTATCTTGAAAATTGGTCGAGTTCCAATATTCTTAGTAGTTTAATGGAAGGATATATGTGACAATATTTTGTAATAATTCCGTCGACAGAAAGATGCAGCACCTCCCGTAAAACCAACCCTTGGAATCATTTATGTGGCCAGTGCTTATCCTCCATGGCAACACGCCACTCTGAACACCCTCAAGGAGATGTACAATGAACTGGGAGGAAATTTCCCCGATAACAGGGATATCATGAACCGGATGAAAGCTGTACCGGAAGTGAAAAGCGCCATGAAAAAGCTGATGCCATTTGTTCAACATGTCAAGGTACGGATGCGAACTTAAGAAAAAACTCCGAGAGACTTGAATTGGACGTTCATATTAGTTAAAATGCCGGCTGAGCAAGCTTGTACAACCTTAAAGATTTCAAATAAAAGTTAAAGAGAGCCTTCCATTCATTACAATTTTAGTGATATTAAACTGGGCCCGGTTTTTCGAAAGCCGATTAACTTGATCCAGGATTAGCGTAAACTTAACAAATTGATGTCAGTTTTTCATGCGTCTGTCCTGTTATTGATCATGAATTGCGTCATAACATTGTCAAAGTAGCTGTGGGATCCACGAGGCGATAGCCGAGTGGATCCGCAGACTACTTTGACCATGCTATGACGAAATACATGATCAATAACGGGACAGACGCATGAAAAACTGACATCAATTTGTTTTTTACAATAACAAAAAGGCAGAGGGGTCAAAATTAAGTGAAAACACGAGAAGAAAGCGAGACAAAAATGCGAGAAACTTCAATCTGATGCGAGCATTATCGCGTCATTACTGGGTTGCCAAATCCAGTCGGAATCTGCGTTTCATTTGTTAGTTTTATTTTTTTCGTTTTTTTTTTCCGTGTCGGTAAAAGTCTTGCCTGTCACTCCCCTGCTAAGTGGTGTCTTTGTGCATAGAGCCTTCTGCGCGTATTTTCTTAGGATCGAGAGGGTAGTGGGAAATGCGTAGATTTCTCTGGTGGATACAGTAGAATGATTAACTTAACCGGCAATGGCGTCGAAAGTCATGTAACGCGAATGACGTTTTAGTGGATCTTTAAACAAAATATGCCCTTATGGAGTTCAATAATGGAAAGTCACTTGGATACCGAACAAGACACACGCTGAAAAAAAAAATGTGGAGTCTTAAAAGGGACGAGTAATGGACTTCTAACCCAAAAACATTGACATAGTAACAAACTTCATATTCATTAAACATTTCTTCTGCTTTTGTGCTTGTCAGCATTGTGATTTGCGATAATTCGTTTTTGTATCTCATGAATGTTCAGATTTTCAATTACATGGCCGCTCAACCCCGCGATTTTGTAAATAGTTTACCCTGAAGTCAAAATAGATACGTCCTCAGGAACCCGACAAAGAAGGCTTCCTGACCCGACAGATGAAATGTAAATATTCAGTTAAATATTACAACAAAATTAAAAAACCAAAGACGTTGTTTTACTCTGAAAACGACGAACGATTAACATGCTTTCCCGTAGTTCATTCAGTTGACTCAAGGTGATCACATGCACCTTTATAGTTGCCTAGCACGTGATCAATTTCTTCCTTTTGACAAAACATCATAAAAGTCAGAGACTGCAGAAATCTTCGTCTTTTTACGATCGATTGTCATTAATCTTTCGATGAGAATTCGATTCAGAGCTATATATAAAAACTGTTGTTTTTTTCCCTTATCTGAGAAGAAACGAGTGAATTTTACTCAAGAGCGTGTTTTGTTATCTTTAAACTGAATTACCAAAGCTTAAAAAACTAGAAGACCTCAAAATGGGACAGGATATTACAAAATAATTAAAGGTGTGAACGTGTGAGCCAAAGGGCCTCTGCTGGCGCGACATGTGGGTGGCCCTCATGGTCTTAATGACCCACCACTTGAAAATATTAACTGGAACCCTGCAGTTCAATACCACCCAATTCAGTGCCTTCTGTTTTTGTGTAACACGTACCACAGGCAACCCAGTGTAAGCTTTTATGGAGCGTCTTGTTATCTCATGAATTATAAATTTGTGTCTGTCCGCTTATTGACAATAAAAATTAGCCAATGAGCGCGCGAAAATTTTTGCAGTCATTGTAAAATTATGTTTCCTGTTTTCAACTTTTTGGTGAAAGTTTGGTTTGGTTATTTTTGTTTTTCAAGATTGACTTCTTCTATTGTAAAGTTTTGCCGAATATTACCGTTGAACAGCATTTGGAAGTAGAGAAATAAACTCCTTCGTTGATTTTTAATCAGGGATTAGCGTTAATCGGCTTTTGAACAACCGTGCCATGATGTTCATCTCTTTGCGTGCAGACTCGTGGAGATTTTTAAAGACGGGAAAACAGGATCTCATTTCTTTTTATTCTCGAGTGACTGCAGGCTTGTGGTCGTCGAAAGTAATGAACTTTTATTTAAGTGTCAAGTCTTCTAGTGATGGAGCACTAATTGGGGACACTACATGGAAATAATCAAACGCAGAGGGGAAAACCGGATTACTTGGGAAACCTCTCCAAGTAAAACTCAATCCACATATGATGCCGAGTTTGGCAATCGGACCCGGGGCCACCGTGACGTTAGCAGTAGGTCAGTTCTCTCACCACGCAAGGATCAAGGACTCTAGGGGCTAATGAGGCTCTCTCTAGTTCAAGGAAAACTTTGGTCACTCGTTAAAAACCAGTAAGTTGAAATAATATTGCTTCATGACATGATCATATCTACAGGAATGTGTGGAACGCGACGGCCCGTCGGCCTTGGAGACAACTCTACAGTTTGATGAAAGACAAGTACTTGAGGAAAACAAACCATTCCTTCGCAAAGCTCTGGAGGTATCTTTTTCAGGAACATTTTCATGATGAATCTCTTTTACAGTTTTGTTTCAATGATAAGAAGTGGATGGGTATGGAATTTTAAGTGTTTTCTGTTAAATATTGAAATTAACTTAACGATTTCTTTAATTTAGGTTTACAATGCTTAGTGATTGGCCCATAAATCTCGCGCTACATTTTCAGCCAATCAGCGCCTAGCGCCGGCGGCACGGAAGTGGCTTTGCGTCCTGATTGGCTCATTTGATAGGTTAAGCCGGAACAATTCAATTCCTCAGTGCTTAATTTCAAAGTGTTAACAATAACGACAACAGTTTTTCTTTGTTTTCAGCTCGTGAAAATTGAAATCAAGCCATCGAGTGAAGCAGACAATCGAATACAAGAAGACTGTGCTCCAGGAAAACCATTCTCTGTCTTTACAACGGCTGAAAATTCGGTTGGTTTGTTTGTCGTACAGCTGTGGTTTCTGTATTTCTACTAAAGTTTACCAGTGAAAATGGTATGGCAAGTAACCTTCATCATTAATACCTCTGCTTGAACCTTATATTTTTTTCCAGACAAGCAATACGAATGATGTAAACAATACAACAGAAGCCTCTACCCTCCCGGCTGAAAATCAAATCACCCCCTCCCCTGTGTGTCGATTTGTAAATGTCAAGCTCTGTGGAGTTAAACCTACTCAAAGCGCCAAGGGAGATGAAGCCACAGTGCTGCTAGAAAATCCACAGGGAGAGCACCTGATGAACTTAGCCCTGCTTACTCGGGAGGTAAGTTGTTTTCTTGCGACCGAGAAGTGTAAGCATTCTTCCATTATTTGCACCAGTATCAAAGGTCCAAGGATCCCGGAGACACAGGGGCAGTCATTCTGAACGGGACGATAAAATTACGGACAGCATCTGGAAGGGCGAGATTTTAAGAGACGTCCGAGACGAATCCCATGAAGCCGCGATCTCATTCAAAGAATACTTCCAGACCAAACTAAAAAACATTTTCAAACTGGGCGGAATTTTAACATTTATTTTATGTTTGCGTCAGAAGTCAGAAGAATATGCTGCTGGCCACCGTCCATTTAGCAAAACAAACATTGTGTATCGCCCACTGATGAAAATTGAAAAAGAGAGCTGTTAATTAATTCCTTTTTGTTTCCTTGTTTTTTAAGATTGAGGCTGTGTTTGGATTGAGAGGAAGGAAAATTGCACTTTCAGCATCGCCTGGTTGCGACGCAGGTAAGCACCCACTGACCAGTGCCACACGTGGAGTACCCAAGGCATGAATTGTGGTTTTCTTACCTTTATCATACCCCTCCCCCCCCCCCCCCCCCCAATCAACCATGCAGTGTTGGATTATGAAAACTACTTTTGCAATCCTGATACAACCCCTCCCCCTCGCCAATGTTGTTTATGGTATGAGAGAGGGGATAGAAGGATGGATAGCGGGCTTGACCGCTGAAAAATGCTCCCTTGTGCGTCGCCTCGCGGTATGAAAGAATGCCTTTACGATAATTATTGTCAAATCTTTTCTGATTTTAGAATTGACAGAACAAGACGTCATGCAATACAGCGGGCGGTGTCTGTACGCTTTTATTCCAAAGAAATGAAGCACCTGAAATGCGTCATTGACCATCATGGTTATCGAGTCTTTAACAACGAATTGAAATTAATGGAACGTTTCCAACTGCAATATAAAACCTGTCATCTTTGCTACTTGCGCATGAGACAACTAAGTTCTTGTCTCTGTGAAGTTGCTATCTCCCTCTTTTCAAGAAGCCGCACTTTTCGAAGGGTGATTGCCACTCGTTGCGGAATCGTATTGAGCGGTTTTTGCCGTCTTTAAGCCTGGTTTACGTACGGCCTACAGTCGCACAAGGCATTTCCGCAGTTATAGAGGATTTTTTTCGACTGGAATGAGCGGTTTCTTTGTGGCTACATCTTATATTTTAAAACAGAGCGGAAACTTTTACATTTCTAGTTTTCAGCAAGAATTTAAGAAAAAAAATATATATAATTCAATGAGTATAGACTTCTCCAATTGTTGACCTTTGTGTTAAGAAAAAGGCAACCTGCCCATCTAATGTAACTAAAAATAGTAATTAAAATTCCTGTCACAAATTACTGGCAGAATCAATGAAAACGGTCATAGCATAAAGTGGGACATTGTTTATCATTTAAAAAAATAACTAAAAATGTTGGTACCCTGCATGTTTTGCCACAGAGGGAGGTCAAATGTATTGCTCATAGGGGTGTAGTACATTGCTTTTTAACCAATGAAATCACTGCCTCGTAATTCTATTGTCCATCTGCTGCACAGAAAACTACATTCTGCCCAGATTATAACTCGGATACCTTTCAGGTATTCCGAGTAATAACAATGGCGCCACTAAGGGGTAAAACTGAAGAATATAAGAAGATGGAGCTCTCTTTAGAGTTTACAAATTGTTCGATGTCCCTTCTGGATGAAGGCTGTCGAATGAAACTGAAGTATTTATGATGGACTTAGCCTTCGTTTTGTTTACTTAGAGTACGAAGAGTGACAGTTCCACACTGTTATTTTCAAGGAGTAGATTTAACTCCAAAAAGGGAGTTAAAAAAAAGGTACAAAACCACTCCATTTTTGGAGTAAAATTCACTCCGGAAATGCTTACTCCGTTTTTGGAGTAAAATGTACTCCTATATCTTTTACTCTTTTGTTGGGGTAAAAATTTACTCCAGTATTGTTTACCCTTCCTGTGGTGTAAAATTCACTCCAATACAAGAGTAAATTTTATCCTTCTATTGGAGTGAATTGAACTCTTTAAATGGAGTTCAATTTACCCTTGACAGAGTTAAATTACATGAGAAATGAAATGATGGTAGAACCAACTGGGAACTCGGAAAAATCCGAGCCCCAGATGGGATTCGAACCCACGACCCTCCGTGATCTAGTCGGATGCTCTAACCACTGAGCTACTGGAGACTATGGCGAGCAAGGGTGAAATGTGGGTATTGACTCGAGCTGCATCACGCAGCTACAGAGTCAAATGACTGACAGCATAGCTCATAACTGCATCGCGCAGTCACCTTAAAGCATATCTGAGATGCGGCCAACCAACCACCCGAGTGAGCGAATGTGAGAATGAGATAAATTAACTCCAAAACTGGGGTGAGACAAAAAGGTACAAAACCACTCCTTTTCAAGAGTAAAATTTACCCTCTTAAACTTTACTCCCCTTGTTAGAGTAATATTTACTCTTTCTACAGAACACATTCACCCTCACTAGATCTACTGTACCTTCATTTATAGTCAGATTTCTCATAAAACCATGAAAAGTTCATTTTTTTTAAATATTATGTAAAGAAAAGACCAGGTTTACAATGAAGCATCTAATACTGGTAATTTTAATCATAAGATTGCAAAGAATACACATCGATATGCATGATAAATACAATCTGTATACACATACAAAGACATAACAGGAACCGTACTGAAGTTCGTTCACATCGATGATCATCTTGCCTGTTTCAGCGTTAAAAACGTAACGTACGGCGCCAGTCGAAAGTTCGAGCTTGTTTGACAACTCTGCCATCAGAGCGTCGAACTCTTTATATCGCTCAGGAGAAATACTAGGAGTTACTTACCTTCGGCCGGCGCCCGAGTGATCCTTTCCGCTCCACTCCTAGTGGTTCTTTATCCGTTTGCTAATGCGTTTAGGCCTAAGACTCTGTCCAAGGAAACAAAAATAATAGCCTGATATTGTATTCTAAACTGGTGAGGGCCCAAACACACCTGCACGCTTAAAATTAAGGCCAGCCAGTGTTAGTTTGATGACCGCGAATAATATTTTGACTTGTTCTGGCCATAGAACCCCGCATCGTGATTGGTGGATTGGACATCAAGACAATA
>NC_090872.1:20701959-20709459 GCF_036669935.1 Montipora foliosa
TCCTAGTACGTATAACAGTGGATTGGATAAGGAAGTGAAATAGCGCGGATAGTAGAAGACATAAAGGACCCAGCCTGAAAGGGACTCCTCGTGTCCAAACTGCTCTAGAAGGCTTAAAATGAAATACGGAAACCAGCATATTACAAACACGATCAGCGTAACCAGGAAAATGACGGCTGTCTTGCGCTGAGCATCGTTGTGTGCGGTTTTGCGTGCCACTTCTGGCTCTGAAGGTCTGTGATACCGCCAGATTTGTCTTTCGTGGTAACGCACTGTTCTAAAAATGCTGGTGTATGTGAGAGTCATGATGCAGAGCGGCACAGCAAAAAAGAGCGCGAAAATTGTCAGGTCATAGATGATCTGAGCTGGGTTTTTCTGGCCCTCTTCTTCATCGGTGTCTATACTGGCGTTTGTGCGCCACGATAACTGGATAAGTGTCACGAACGCAGCTGAGGCCCAAGTGAGAGACGTAAGTACAAAGAAGACGTTGCGCGTGACGATATTGTAGTACCGTATGGCATATTTGATGGCGATGAAGCGGTCGACTGATACAAGTAGAATATGAAGCACCGTGGAAACTGATATAAATACCCATATCATCAGGGAAGGCGAGCAGAACGCGTCTCCAAACACATGAAACACATTGCAGCTGATTGTCAGAGGAATACCGATCAGACCAGCAAGCAGATCACTCGCCGCAAGACTGACGAGAAACGAGTTAGTGACAGTTCTGAGAGAACCATGGCGAATGAACAAAACCATGACGGTTACATTAGTTGCAATTATGAGGCAAGCTATTGTGATCGGAAACCATGCGCTGAAAACCATGTCTACCTCTAATTGATCTCCACTATCTGAGGGAGAGCTTTCATTGTCGGTGTGGTTTCCATTTGTCCATGTATCATTCATAATTACTCCTTTTTGGTGCGATTTGAGCGAGTTTGTTTCTAAAGACCCGATGGCGTCAGCTTACCTTTTCTTCCGGTGTTTTCTGTCTTTACCTCTCTCTTCGAATTTCGCTAATGGGTGTCAGCTGCCGACCGCTGTGAAAGAAATGACCATAAGAGCATTAACAGTGCGCAAACAAATTTTAAGTTCGCATTGTGTTGAGAGACGCCTACCTCTGTCACAACAACAACCACAAAGGATGTGTAGTTGGCGCCCTCGCATGTTATTTACACACTTAGTCGAGGCTCATTTTTGCGTGCATTGGCAAATAAGGCAGTGCAAGTTCTAGTATCGTATTCTAATCCCAAAAGCTCCAACAAGTATTGAAATTTCAATGCTTCTGTTAGACCCAAGTAGATTCTCTTTTCACTTTGTAAATGAAAAGCTCCTTGGGTGTTTTAGCTTTGACAGATCGATTGATTTTAAAGAGTTTGCAGATATAGTGTGGCCAAGCGGTGATGTAGATCATCTTTCATACGATTGATTTCCACGTCTTTGCTGTGTTCGTTCCGATCGGAAAGGCAAACCGTTCTTTTGTTGCGATAAAATCTGTTCTCGACATCAACATTAGAAGGGGTTGCAGGAACTATCGTCTTTCTTTTTGAAGAATTGAAATTCGAATGTGTTGTTTGGTTTGTGTTCTTTAATTACTTTTTTTGCGTTTCTCTCATTCATTTAAGAATATCGTATTGCGTCATTGTTGTAAAGGCTCACACATGCACTTATTTCCTACAGTCTGCGTTATAAAGAATGCACATGATATTCTTTCTCGTAGCTAACAAGGCTCTCAAATTTTGACACTATTATTCGTAAGAAAAAAACAGGATTTGCCTAATTTGACGATCTAACTTCACATGTCAGATGTGTAGAATCTCTTTTTACCTTAAAACTTAAAAAAATCCAAGGAAAATGAAATGCAACGAAAATACATTAAAATGTATTTCTCACGTTGCCGAAAATGCTTCATTTTCACGGAAAAAAAATTAACCTTGAGATGGCCATTACGGATAAACTTGGAGTTTGCCCTTCAGAATCGGGTCATCAGAATCGCTTAGTACCGATTAACGTTCGGTTTTGTCGCGGGCCAAATTGGTTTCAGAGGGCAAGAGATATTAGGGCCGTTTATACGAGAGAAAATAAGCCGCGGCTTACATAAGACGCGAACACCCCGCATAAATGGTACAAAATCAACGTTCACGGCTTTCTCAAGCAGCGGCTTATCCTGGCCTGGGAGTTTATACTCGTATAAATAGTTCCTTTCGCGTGTTATGTACGCCGCGGCCAGAGTAAGCCGCGGCTTATTTTCTCTCGTATAAATCTTCCGACTTCATCATTCCCTTCCGTCAGAAACAGGCCTTTGAATCGACAGTCATGGCATGCTCTCTCTCTCAAACATCATTGAAATCTGTAATAACAATTAAAATGCAACTTTTTGGCAGTAAAAATGCGACAACACATAGTATTCGATCGCAAACGGACTTCTCTTTCTTGTAACTTTTTTATACGAAATTTAAGTGCTCCAATGTCTTGTTTCCACCGAACCGAGTGGCATTCGTTGTTGTCGTATCTTGCAACATGCTTTGTTTGACTTATAACCTGTTTTCTCTTTTTGTTGTTGATATTCCGCCGAGGTTTGTGTCAGTTTTTGAGAATTTTGCTATTAAAATCAAGCTTCTTTCAAACGATTGGGAACTTAGTCCCATTGTAAAGGTCACCTTTTTGTTTTTTTTCGCAGAATCGTGCATATAATGTTGTTTTCGGTTTATGGAAAAAAAAGTACAATTTCAAGTGTAGTTGAGAGTTTGCCATTTTTCAAACATTTGCAGCCGTCCGATTGATCTACAGCAATTTGGTTGTATTTTGACGCGTCAGGGCAGCTCGGCTTTCAAAACAACTGAGCTATTGTTTCTCCAAAAGTTGCTAAGGAAAGGAGTGGTTTTCGAGGTTTGCTAAAGAATAGCATTCAAATTTTCGAAGAACATTTGAGATTCATCGTGCATGGATTGTATTTACATAGTCGGTTAAGAGCAACTAGATCATAAATTTCTCAAAGAGTTTGAGTCAAACTTTGCTACTCTCATAACCTTACTATTCGCCATCTTGTGCCATCAGTTCTTTTTGGTACAACAAGTTTCTGAAACTTTGTTATCTTAAGCGAGTTTTTCTATATTTAGCAAATATTTGTTGCTTCTTTCTCGCTCGACTCTTGTCGCAATTAAGCCGGGATATCATAAAAGAACTCACATTCAGCAGCAAACAGCAGCTTATCCGTGCCGGTAAGAAGGCAGAGAAGTGCTTTTTCCCGCTCTCGAACACTTTTTGTAAACTTGCCACACTGCCGGATTCTTTTTTGATACTTTGCTGTAGTATTTATGAGGAGCTTAACTTGGGCCAGGAATGTGGGTCGCCGCTGTTTCGGTAAAAAAAATTTACCTAAATCTCAGTGGGAGTTGTAACAAGACTCACACTAAAAAGGCAGAGCGAGAGACAAAGGGAGAGAGAGGTGTTAATCTCGACACATTTGTTGGGCCGACTTCGTCATAAAGTTTTTAATGACGACAAATATCTCAAATTATTTTAAATTAATTTTGAGTGACGTGTCAAAATAGTCCAGAGGCAGAATAAATCAATTTGAAATATTTTCTAAAACACGCTTTAAAACGGCCAGCATCATGCAATTAAAAAATGGAAAATTATTTCTTTATTCTCTTTATTTCAAATTAATTTAAACACAGGCAAATTATATCTTAACTATCAGGCGACCGAGATGCAACTTGTTTTGCCTGGCATACACTTTTCTCAACAGCAACGGTGAATTGGTTCTTTTCTGATTTTAAAGCAAACCATTTTTAAGTTTTATACTTATGGAACTCGATAACTGAGGAATAAAACTCAACAGCTATTACACCTTCGAACATCTGCTTCCCTAATTCTCCGGTTAAACATGAAACGTTAGTGATGTATTGGTGTATTTGTTAATTTAAAAACAGGCAAAGTATTTCTTAACTTTCAGGCTACCGAGATGCAACTTGTTTTGCCTGGCATACACTTTTCTCAACAACAACGGTGAATTGGTTCTTTCCTGATTTTAAAGCTAAGCATTTTCCCACCCTGGTTAGCCTGTACGCAGGCGGTTGGATGGTAGAAAAAACCGAAATTCGTAATGAGGTCGCCATCTTGGATTCGCGCGGCTAGGTCTGGGCTGGGTTGAGGGTCGACAAAGCGAGCAAAAAACAATGCAAAGGTCATCATATAAAGAGCTGCTCATATATCGAGCTTGGGCTACCTGTGCCTATACTAGAGTAAACTCCAACCGATTTCCGTCTAAATTCCGATTCTTGACAGTTAATAATATCCAGAGGTGTTTCATAATAGCCATTTGACACTGTTGAGGCTGACTTACGTAAACTTAAACTTTGCCGATTTGATTTTTTTATATTCTTGAGTGGGAATTTCTGGTTTCCTTAGTCTTGATAAAATCATTCAACCGTCTGGTCAGTTTCGTCAAAAATGATACCCTATTCTAGACCGAAAGGTTATGATTTATATACTTAATCCTAGAGTAAACTGCTTGAAAACCATACCCTTCACAGCGGCACATACCTATATAGTCCATATATGGCAGTTATAGAACGAAAAATGGTTCCGTGTCCCAGCACTAACCGCCACTGTCGATGCGCGCACACGAACTGAAATAGATTTATGTTCCCCACAAAATTCATCTCCCCCCTAAATATGGTCATTCAATAAAATAATTAACTACTTTTTTCTGCTTAACGTAAGTTCACAGTACAATCTGATCGATCCTGAATGCTTTAACACTTTTCTGAATACGAAACACCTTTTGTGTTTTGTTTTTAGCCTTTGTTGACGGATATCTACACCGTCAGGAGACGTCCAGCCGAGAATTTCTGAGTCGGCTTAAGCTGTGACTAAGCTCCTCATACAAAAATCGGAATGCGATGATCAAAACAAAGAAATAATTAGAAACGTGCTATTCAAGGTCTCTTCTTTGTTTGCAGTTTTCCGACATTTAGTTTTGAAAAGCTGTTTTAAATGCTTAGTTAGTGCGTATTTCCTATATGCATGTTTGGTTAGTTACTCGAGGCGCGGACTAATAATACGTATGTCTGCCTCAATTCCTTGGATCATAGTTAGTAGAGGGGAATGGTTATGAAGGCCGGCAAACTTCAAAGGGAGAACTCTTTGTTAAGGTTTTTGGTATGTCACGTGATTTTGATGGTGCACACATAGATTTCAAGATGGCGGCTAGTATGTGAGCTTGTTCGAATGATCGTGGTTTTTCAAAGTTTATAGAGAAAGTGATATTTTTTTGAGTACGTTTTAGTGACAAATATAATCCTCGGCATGCCTGGCGTTAACTGCGCCGTAATTGGATGTGGTTCCTGTCGTAGAACTAAAGGAATCGGGATTTTTAAGTTGCCCTCGGCGAAGGATGATAAACACAAGAGATGGCGTGATGAGTGGCTTGGAGAACTCAAGAAAACGAGGGAAGTGGACAAAGATTTTCGACGACAAATCAATGAAGACAAAGTCTATACTTGCGAAAAGCATTTCAAGGATGAAGAAATTGAAATATGTAAGTATTTCTTGATAAATCGTGCGTGTAGTAGCGTGACTATAAACATTGCATTCGCAGCGCGTCCTAGCGCACCTTGTTGTACTATACGTTGTTGATAAAAGGTCTACGGCTCTGTATTTTTAATTTAATAAATAATTGTATCCTTTTTATTGTTTTTGCAGTCCATTCCAAAAAAATGATCAAGAAAAGACTGGTTTTTGGAGCTATACCGACGCTTAACATGCCAAAGAAGAGTCACGAAATCGAACCAATTTCAAGCAGACGTCCACTACCAGATCGCCCACTACAAGTTACTCCTTCATCAAACTCATGTTACAAATCGTTGGAAGAACTAAGCAACAGAGCACGGGGACTGAAATGTCTTGCTGACTGGGTTTCGAAGTTTAGTGTTGCCAAAGCTGTCTTCAAAAAGATGGTAGAGCCGTATATGCTGCCTCATCTTGAAGTTATCGTAGATGACAGTCTGGCGTTTAATGTTAAAGTGTATGGATGCTGTTTAGTCGATGATCATCCTTTGTACCTGAAATATCGAAGATCAATGCAGAATGTAACATTATCAAAGCTGATAAAAGAGCTTGAAGGTTTCAAGTTATGTACTGGAATACAGCTGGCATGTGAAATCACTGGCAAAATGTTTCACCATGTAGTTCCCTTAAATATTTCTGACTCTGACTCAGAAGACGACGAGCAACAACAACAGGAACAGTTTCCCAATAAGGGATTCTGGCGATGCAAGGGTTGCCTTCTTCTCCAGGAAGAAGATATCTGTGTGCTGTGTGATGAATCAACCAGCAACTCTTGCAAAGCCAAAAAAAAGTGTGTAAAGCCAGCACAGCTCAATGCTCCAGTGTCTAAGACAGACCCTGAGAGAATAAAACTAACTCTAAAACAACACAGACTGAGGTGTGCACAGCTTGAACAAGAACTGCATGAAATGCGTACAGAATTGCAAAAATCGAGCATGGAGATAGACAATGAACTGAGCAAAGATTTAATCACAATACTCGACAATGAACAGTCCAAAATAACTCCATTCATGAAGTTATTTTGGCAAGAGCAACAGAAGCTGTTTCAGAAGAGCGGCACAGGTGTGCGTTATCACCCAATGGTAATCCGCTTCTGCTTATCCTTGGCAGCAAAGAGCCCTTCCTGCTACGAGGAACTAAGAAATAGTGGCATACTTGTATTACCCAGCCAAAGAAGGCTGAAAGATTACAGGAACGCAATTAAACCAAAGAGAGGATTTCAGAATGAAGTCTTTGAAGTCTTGAAGTCTGAAACATCAACTTACTTTGATGTCCAGCGCTATGTAGTATTGCTATTTGATGAGATGAAAGTTTTAGCAAACCTTGTCCTGGATAAAGAATCTGGTGAGCTTATTGGATTCACAGACCTTGGTGACCCAGAACTTAATTATGCAGTCTTGGACAAATCTGACATGATTGCATCTCATGCATTAGTGTTCCTTGTGCGAGGAATTTGCACTGAGCTTAAGTTTGCAATTGCACACTTTGCTACATCTGGCATCACTGCAGCTCAACTCATCTCGCCATTCTGGGAAGCAGTTGGTATACTTGAGACCACTTGTAACTTGTGGGTCATTGCTGCAACATCGGATGGGGCATCTCCAAATAGAAGATTCTACCGCCTTCACAAGGAGCTTGGAGATATTGCTGGGGATGATCCATGCTACCGCACAGTAAACATCTACGCCCCACATCGTTATATTTACTTCTTCTCAGACGCACCCCACTTGGTGAAAACAACCCGCAATTGTCTGAGAAGTTCAGGGTCAGGCAGCTGTACCAGATATATGTGGAATGCAGGCCAGTATATCCTGTGGAATCATATCACAGAGATGTTTTTCCAAGATCTTGATAATGGTTTGAAACTGTTACCAAGACTTACATATGAGCACATCAACCTCACCTCATATTCAGTCATGAGGG
>NC_090872.1:20719459-20739459 GCF_036669935.1 Montipora foliosa
TTCACGTAGAGTGCAATGCAGTACTAAATCTCTTTAGTAGCAGAGAAATTTTCGTGTTAGCCTGCGTTGCAAGCTTTTTCGGGCGTGGGGTTCACAGCGAAAGGAGAACGCGAATCGAGATTTTCAATGCTTCAGCCACGCAAAAAATGAAACGAGTGCAATAATTTCAGAGAGAGGGGAGGGGTATCTTCTCTCGACCAGAGTGCGAACAATTTTCTTCAAACCTCCTCTTCCACACCGTATGCTTGCTACGAAGCCTAACCCCATGTTTTATCTTTACTTTTGGTTTATATGTTCATCGCCTGTTAATGTTGAGGAGTTTCTTCTTTCCTGCGGGGTAAAGTGATCTTTATTATTTTTATTTTTAGATGTCAAAATCGACAGGGAACTTTCTCACCTTGGGACAAGCTGTGGACAAATTTTCAGCTGACGGTAAAGGCAATTTATGTTGCAACTGAGTGACGTAAAGCCGGAACTATAGGGGTATTTACATGAGACCGAGACGAGCTCAGACCGGCATGAGTTCGTATCGGCCTCCATACATTTCTTTTCATGCGTTTACATGAGACCACCCTTACAATGAACTCAGACCTGTCTGACTTTCGTTTCGGTTGCTGGACAGAGACGAGAAATTCTCATATTGGTCTGAGTTCGTACCGGTCTCGTGTAAATGACAACAAATCACAGACCGTGTCCAGAAATTTCTAGCCTGTATGCTTTTCGGTCAGCCCATATATTTTTGAGACAAAATATATCATTACATTTCGAGCGTTTCGTCCCGGTTTCATTTAAACAACTGCAAAAATTTCATACCGGCACAAGTTCATACCTCCCAGTCTCATGTAAATGCCCCCTAAGCCACCCTGTTCGCTCAGCCTACAACAAACGAATACAATCAAATGAGCTAATCAAAAGAAGAAGTTAACAATTGCAGCTGCCGCAAAGCGCGGGAAATCACGTGCGACTAAGTTACAATTTTGGTTTTAAAGAGAAGTATTTCTGTGATATAGATATCGATCAATTTCTTGTTCGTCACGCAAAGAGAAGATGCTATTTTAATCTTTAATATGTCGTCATGGTTACGGACATGGCAGCCAATAATATTACCGCATCGTGCGGCCGCTACTGTCATTAATAGACCAATTTCGATATATTAAAATTCAGTCCTAAACAAAAGACATCATCTCGAGGGTCTGGGGAATAAATGTAAAGATTTGTATGAGTTTATTCCCCAGAGCCTCGAGATGATGCCTTTTGTTTTCGACTGAATTTTAATATATCGAAATTGGTCTATTAAAACTTCATTTGAGAATATCATGAAAAAAATTGCTTTGAGATACGAACACATTGAAAGTACCGGTCACTTTCTCCAGTCAAGGTGATCACTTTTTTCGGTGCTTTTCAAATGAATAAAACTGCGATGCCTGTGATTTGGAATTTATGATCAACAGATTATATGAATAGAACACTAGATGACCGTGTAGCGAGATCAGATGTCCTCGAGTTGATACGATAGCTCACTTGTATACCGAGTCAGCACTCGAAGATAAAATTCGTATCCCCCGGGCGGTCATGTAATATCCTCTGTATCAGTGTTGCCTCAGGATATTGGTTTTGTTTTGTTTTCTTCTGCCTGTCTGAGGTTGTGGCACGACATTCTTAACTATTCATTAAAGTAGTATTGAAGAAACAAGGGAATCACGACAATACCGTGGGCACTCAATTTAGAGGGGAACTGTCATGCTAAATTTGCTGTTTTTAGGTCCAAAACTGGGGAAAAATCTAAATTAGTACTTTACTGACAACCGATTGACAAGATATGAAATATATTTATTGCACAAAGAGATGTTCGGATTGAATTTTTGGCGACTTTCTGCGGACACCATCTCCAAACTTGAAAAAACTTGTCAAATGTTTTCAAGTTTCAATCCATTTCCATCCTCTCCATCCATGGATGCCAATAACAAAGAATAGCTTCAGTGCACTTCAATGGTTATTGGCAACAAAACTACACCATTATTTTTTGGTCTTCATTGATGCAAAGGCGTCTTTTAGTGTTTTTAAATTTGACTGAAATGGCGTGACACTGCCCCTTTAAAACCGCAAATGGGCAAACAAAAGTAAAATTGACAATACATGGAATTTATTGAAACGAGTCATAGGAAATTCGCCTTTTGCCAAAAATCAAAGAAACCTGCTTGATTTTAGTACCATTGTTGTCTGTTAGCCACAGATCTCAAACAACTCAAAGTGCATATCACCTCAAACCCAGTTTTCTACTTTATTTATTTTCCGAATTCGTCCCAAATACATTGTGTTGTTTTTAGAACCTTAGGAATTAAAATGCACTTTTTTGTTTGCTTTGAAAGACAGCAAAATGCAAAGCAGTCTATGACGTCAACCCGGTATTAAACCCATTCCACCCTCACTGCTCGGTTATGGATCAAAGTATAACCACTTTTTCCGTCTTTCAAAGCAAATAAAAAGTGAATTTTCGATTTAAAGGTTATAAAAAAAACACAATGAATTGGGGACGATTTCAGAAAATAAAAAAAGTGGACAGCTGTGTTGAGGTGATAGACACCTAAAGAAAAAGAGACAATTTAGAATAAGTGGGTTTTCGTACTTTTATGACAATTATGTAAACTCAATGCTAAAGCTCTCTGTTTTGTGACCAAATCATCCGTGAGAGAAAGGGTGCATGGTTTTCTTTTTAGGAAGAATGTTTTCTCGACTGGCAATATTGCACTTTGTATATTCTCAGGTATGCGTCTGGCCCTTGCTGACGCTGGTGACACGGTGGAAGATGCGAATTTTGTTGAAAAAGTGGCCGACGCTGGGATTTTACGTCTTTTCACATTTCTTGAGTGGACAAAGGTCAGAATATGAGGATACCGTCTCTCGTACGAAGCTTTATTGGGTTGTTTGTTCCCTTTCAGCTCTTTTATCTTTTTTTCCACGCTTAATGGAGACTTCTCCTTGCAGTGCGCTTTCGGGGTTTCTGTCTGGGACTTATGTTATAAAGCGGTCTGCTCAAGAAAGCTTAAGAGGAGGGAAGGAACGTTGGGGGTGGAGTAATTAGAGATACAGCTGGCGCACTGAAGAGTCCACTCAGTGACAATCCACCAACTTGTTCCGAGTTGAATTTCCTGACTCGGTTGTGTATTCAGACGAGAGTTGGTTCTCTACTCTGTTCTGATAGGTTTTTCTCGGGGTAATCCGTTTTTCCATTTTGACAAAAACTAAGATTGTATTTGATTTGATTTGCAGCCTTCCCAATCATGTTGTCACTTGCGCTCGGTTATCTAAGCTCGAGGAACAAAGTTGGCCGCGTGGCACTCTGTGTATCGACAGAATTAACTATATCAACCCACCGAATCGATCTGTTGGAGCGTATGCCCCAGACATGGAAACACAGATAGTTATAAGTCAAATTTCAGGATCATAAAACATGTATTTAACGTTAACTGGTTGCGATTTCGCCTCTAAAAGCCCCGCATGAGTTGTGTGAAGTTTACGAAATTGGCAATCGTTTCCCTCGTGGCCGAGATGGTGACAGCAGTTTGTAACATTATTTCGGGAATAGGCCCATGCCTCATGCCAGCTCAACCGCGGGACAAGCAATGATAATCTGTAAGCTTGAGACTTGAATGAAGTGATCATTAGAGGTCGAGACCTTTTGATAGGGAGCTTATGCACGCGACGTTTTTGAGATGCGGACGGCAACCGGAAGTGAGCTGTTTTTCCTTTTAACTTGTCTTCACGCAATCACATTTATGTTGATAAGTATCTTTTCGCCATAAGAAATGATTAGTTTAAAAATCAGGGATACACTCCTGTCCTGGCGTGCGAAATGTTCACTTCCGGTTGTCGTTCGCCTGCTTTTGAGCTCCCAATTGTGTCCACTAAAAGCCTCGAATGAAAAAAGGAAACAAGCGGGATGCAAGACGGAGCCATTGACTAGACTTTCTGCGCAATTTTAGGAAATGCTGTCTTGCAAGGATTCACTTCGCATAGGGAAACCAAGCTGTTTTGATGATCGCGTCTTTGAAAGGTGAGTTTTAGTTTTGCTTTATATTGCAACAGACGAAGGAAACTAAGGTAGCCAATCATAGTGAAAGGCAAATATGTGCAGCCGGCCCTAAGCGCGGGAAGAAAACAGTTTCTCTGTGATTGGCTGCTGCAGAATATGGCGCGAGATTTAAAGGGAATCTCCGCTAAACGCTCTTTATGTCAGAACAATAGGGCAACCACTAATCTCGTACCCAAATCTCACTCTGTCACTGGAAATGTGAGATCCGGTAACCACTTTTCATTGGCTACTGAAAAAAGGTTGCGGCAATGCAATCTACGCTCCGATTGGCTTATTTCGCGGGGCACTTAGTGAAGGTTGGTTTTCGCAAGCTCATGTGCTGTTTTGAATAAATGCCAGCTGTGCGGAGGAAAGTTGTGTTTTTTCCGACGCCGGAAAAGCTTTACATTTGAGGAAAATTGTTTTAAAAATTTGCGACATTTGTGTAAATGGTACCGACGGAAGCCCCACGTACCCTGCCACTCGAATAAAGTTCTGCGTCAAGTTGAAGTATGTAATTTACTCAAAACAGTATTTCTCGTTCTTAAAGCGTGACTCGCTAATTAAGTAGTGATCAGTTGTGAATTTTACGGTTAGATTAACTACATTTTTAGGTCTAAGCACTCTTATGCATTTTCGCTTTCAATTTACCGTTTGGTTACTACACTTTTCACGAGATTGTGTGAAGAAAACAGCACTCGTTTGCTGATTAATCGTAAGCGTTCGTTTCAGTGATTAGGCCTAAACCCTCTTCAACATTCTAGCTTTCAATTTACGGTTTGTCTAACTACACTTTGCACGAGATCGTGTGAAGAAAATAGCACTCGTTTACTGATTAAGCCTAAGCGCTCCTTTCAGTGATTCTGCAGTTGCTCCGACAATTAAATAATCTCGACCGTTCAAAAACAGTCGCCGTCTTAACTGCAGAATACCCTGCCATTTTGAAGCTGCACCTCTGAAAAGGCTGGATACGCGGATACGCAGTCGAAAGTACCACCAATCCCCAAGTAAACTTTTAACTATATTGAGTGGATAGGCGGATACGCAGTGGAAAACATAGATACCCGGATACGTGGATACGCGGACGTCACACATGGGGACTGGATACCAACTTCGTGTAACATACTTCAAAATGCGCTGTCGTATATGCAAAATTCAAAGTTCCCGAGAAAAGCAAGCTACAAATATTATATTCTTCGTTCTTTAAAGCATGGATCGAGACCAGCAAAGATTGCGATCAAAATATCAGGCAAATTTCAACTAAAGCTAAGTAACTGAGTAACAATCCCGCGATAATCATGCTTCAGCCAAGCAAGCCATGGTACACATGTAACATACCTCGTTCTTTAAACCACTCACCCGACACAAGCAGACAATAATCCAACCTCGGGTAATTTTATCGAATTTGTTATCGCTTAACCAGGACCGCTTAAAAGGAAACAATCATTAAGTATTTATGAAGGGGTAGTTTCTAAAGCAACTGTGGTGCTGCGTCGGTGGGGAAGTAGTATACAAAAATTGGGTTTTATCAACGGAGTTGATAATGTAAATTGGCCACCGTACAGAAGTGCAAAGCTACGTGACGGACGATTAGATCCCGTGGGTAAACAAAAGAAGATAATAGACCGTGATCAAGGCAGTCAACCAAAGAGTACAATGAGGCAAGCTCTTTAATGGCTGCATGCAAATCTTTTTAAACTACACGTTACTGTAAATATTCACATTCCCTACCCTTCGCTTAACAAAACTAAGTGTTCCTTTTACACTCAAATTTATCCTTTTTCGCTACGACTTGCTCATTTTTTGAAATAAGGACTCTCGTAAAGTTTTAGCTTCCATATTACGCATCGGTTAACTACACTTTTTCACGAGATCGTGTGAAGAAGAAAGCACTCGTTTACTGATTAAGCCTAAGCGCTCGTTTCAGTGATTAGGCCTAAGCATTCTCGTAAAATTTTTGCGGTTCGGTTAACTGCACTTTTCACGAGATCGTGTGAAGAAGAAAGCATTCGTTTACTGATTAAGCCTAGTAAACACTCGCTTCAGTGATTAGGCCTAAGCACTCTCGTAGAGTTTTAGCTTTCATTTTACGCTTCGGTTAACCACACTTTTTCACTAGATCGTGTGAAGAAGAAAGCACTCGTTTACTGATTAAGCCTAAGCGCTCGTTTCAGTGATTAGGCCTAAGCACTCTCGCGAAATTTTGCGGTTTGGTTCTCACAATATATTTAGAAGTTTACTTGGGGAGGGGTGGTATTTTCGACTGCGTATCCGCGTATCCACTTCACAATATACTTACAAGTTTACTTGGGGAGGGGTGGTATTTTCGACTGTGTATCCGCGTATCCACTTCACAACATACTACTTAGAAGTTTACTTGGGGAGGGGTGGTACTTTCGACTGCGTATCCGCGTATCCACTTCACAATATACCTAGAAGTTTACTTGGGGAGGGGTGGTATTTTCGACTGCGTATCCGCGTATCCACTTCACAATATACTTAGAAGTTTACTTGGGGAGGGGTGGTATTTTCGACTGCGTATCCGCGTATCCACTTCACAATATACCTAGAAGTTTACTTGGGGAGGGGTGGTATTTTCGACTGCGTATCCGCGTATCCACGTATCCACTTCACAATATACCTAGACGTTTACTTGGGGAGGGGTGGTATTTTCGACTGCGTATCCGCGTATCCACGTATCCACTTCACAATATACCAAGAAGTTTACTTGGGGAGGAGTGGTGTTTTCCCAGTTACTCCCAGTCGCCTGTAGCGCTTCTTTCTGTTTGGGCTTAAGTTTAAGGTTTCCTTGTCCTCTACCCAAAAGAATTAAGATGTTAAGCTTAAAACGATTGCATATTCGGTGAAGTTCGGAGGAAGAATTACGCCGGCCTTTGCCGCAATATAGTCGTCGAAAAGGTACAGAAAGTAACATTCTCCATGCTTTGAATGTGTTTCTCTCAAATTAAAGCCAACGGTAACTTTCGAATTCGTTCATAATATTCCTCCCACGGTAATCAACTCTGGTCAAAACAAAATAGCGTGACTCTGCCGTCCACGCGTGTATTGGTGTAATGGAAGTAAATTTGATTGGCCGATGAAGGACATGTCAATCAATCAAAAAAAGTGGGCGGAAGGAATATGGAAGAGGAATTTGGTCAGGCTCTACTTTTCGTTTCGCCAACTCCACATTACGTACCACGCGAAACTAAAATAGAGCCTGATCGCAGATTACAAATATTCAAGATGGCGGTCCCCGTGAAATTTGAAAGCCAAAACAAGCGTTTTTGAAATTCACTTTTTTCGGATACAAACGCTTTCATTGGAAAAAGTTTGAAAATTTCGAATTGCAAACATTATGTTCTGTGGCTTAAAGTTATTTTGTTGTTTTGGTGGAGGTTCCCTTTAAAACCAACCAAAGCGGGAACATACAAAATGTCAACAAGAGTGAATTGATCCTCGCGCTCACCGGGACAATTTGTTGGGCTCACGTGACCATTGTAGGCCATTTTACAGTTGTTTGCTCAGTGACCTGGCCTGTGAGTGGCTGTGATCTTGTATTGAAACAGACCTCACTGCTTTTATCATGTAAATTGTGTTGTAATTCTAATTAGAAATATTAAATATTATTAAATATTTCTACTTGTACATATTATAATTATTACATAATTTTAATCATTTCTATATTAATTATTGTAATTAGATTTACTATTTTATTTTATTTTGTTTTAAAGACATGTAAAGCGCTTTTGATCTTTCATTGTAAAAAGCGCTATAGAAATATTAACTGTTATTTATTACTATTAGTTTATATTAACATTAGAAAAGCACAAAGGTTTGTATCAAACCAGTGTCACCGGCAGCCTCGCTTCCATTCTTAGGCCAGGTAACTTAGCTACAACTGTAAAATGGTCTATTGTCCAGGTAAGTATGATGAATTTAATTAATGATATTTACCCAGGAAGCTCCACTCACGAGAAAGTGGTTTTCAGGGAGGTGCAGCATCCGATCGAATTGGAATTTAGAAATGTTGGTTTACAAGTGATGATCACTTTTTTCTTTTGGGGCCACAAGCCGCACTTCAGATACATACATGCAATTCATTTATCGAGTCCTTTCGCGGGAACACATAAGTCCAACAAATTGACCTGCTCCCAACCGAGTGGCTTCATTCCTCAGTTGGCAGAGCATTTTATCGGCATAGCAGAGGTTATGACTTGGGAGTTCGAATCCTGTCGACGCCGTCTGAATTTCTCAGGTGTCTATAAGTGACAATTGCTTGAGTGGGCTCTTTGCATGATATTGTCACATGATACAAAATCCGCCATACTGGATGGCAAAAGGTACGCAACAGTCAAAGCGATTTCAACCAGCAAAGCGTGACTTTTCTTTGTTTTGGATGTCCCAGTGCGTAGCTTGCCATCCAGCAGAGAAGATTTTATGCCATGTGACAGTTTCATGCAAAGGGCCCATTGTCCATATTATAACTGCTAGGATCACTTCATGACACTCTTCGTCTATTATAACCCGCACTTTGAATACATACATTGATTTCTTTCGTTTGCAGTTGCATAAACAAAGCCATCAAAGAAACAGATGCTAACTACAAGGGCATGATGTTCCGAGAGGCTCTTAAAACAGGTTTCTACGAACTGCAAGCAGCGAGAGATCGATACCGAGAGAATTGTATGACAGGAATGCAGAGAGACCTTGTTTTCAGGTTTATTGAGGTGAGTATCACGAAATCTACTGTAAATGCTGTGTTAATCATCCAAACGCTATAACCAGCGCATATCGGTACTATGGGTTTCAATTCAGTCCGAGCTTTGGTTTATGTCAACTGGAGTTTCTGATTCCCTTTTGTGCTAGAGTTGTTATGTATTTGTCGTGAAGTGTCGAGCCAGATTTGGGCGGATCCACTTTTTGGCACAAGCATTTTATGGTGCTTGGATTATGGCGATTTTTGAAACGAGGATTCTGTCCCTTCGCATTACATTTACACTTGGTATTTTCTTTGTTTTAGGTACAAACGCTGCTTCTCTCACCAATCTGTCCTCATCTCGCTGAGCACCTTTGGGAACTGTTGGGAAAGGTAGATTTTAGTGCCTCTTTCGTGACGATCTGCTTAGAGCGCGTTTCCACCAACAATTTTGTTTTGCTTCGGAGTATAATTTTCCTTGTGGGAGCATTGCGAATTTTACATCACAGTCGTAGGAGTTGTCAAGACGTTCGGTCTTTCAATGGCCTGTTTGCATTCCCAAATGAAGTATCGATATTTTTTTCTTGTAGAGCGGAAGCATTATGAATGCCTCTTGGCCGGTTGCAGGAAACGTCGAACAGCCGCTGTTGAAGTCAGCGGATTACCTAACAGGATGTGCGCACGAATTCCGTGTTCGAATCAAGGCCATGATGAATCCCAAGGGAAAAAAGGTAAGTGGTCTTCACCATCATTCTACAAAAAAGCAACTTACGGCGAGAACTTTAGGCACACGTGAAATAAAAAATCATTCGTAACCTTTTTGGCAATCTAAGAGTCACACTTGTTCTACCAAATGAGCAAGTCAAAGGAATTGAAGTTTGCAGTGTTGAGCGCCGAACAGTTGGCCCCATTCTCAGAACGCTCGTTTGTGACATCTGTGAAACGTTCAAGTAAAAAGCCCGCACTGTCCCCTGTTTTGACAGTGTGCTGAGCATCTCCTCCGACTTAAACCGTACCCTAAACTATAGAGATGCCTCTAAGTGTGAAAACATGGGCGGTCAATGCTTCATGTGAGTTGCAGTATCTTGAAAATTGGTCTAGTTCCAATATTCTTAGTCGTTTAATGGAAGGATATGTGACAATATTTTTTAATAATTCCTTCAATAGAAAGATGCAGCACCTCCCGTAAAACCAACCCTTGGAATCATTTATGTGGCCAGTGCTTATCCTCCATGGCAACACGCCACTCTGAACACCCTCAAGGAGATGTACAATGAACTGGGAGGAAATTTCCCCGATAACAGGGATATCATGAACCGGATGAAAGCTGTACCGGAAGTGAAAAGCGCCATGAAAAAGCTGATGCCATTTGTTCAACATGTCAAGGTACGGATGCGAACTTAAGAAAAAACTCCGAGAGACTTGAATTGGACGTTCATATTAGTGAAAATGCCGGCTGAGCAAGCTTGTACAACCTTAAAGATTTCAAATAAAAGTTAAAGAGAGCCTTCTATTCATTACAATTTTAGTGATATTAAACTGGGCCCGGTTTTTCGAAAGCCGATCAACTTGATCCAGGATTAGCGTAAACTTAACAAATTTATGTCAGTTTTTCATGCGTCTGTCCTGTTATTGATCATGAATTGCGTCATAACATTGTCAAAGTAGCTGTGGGATCCACGAGGCGATAGCCGAGTGGATCCGCAGACTACTTTGACCATGCTATGACGAAATACATGATCAATAACAGGACAGACGCATGAAAAACAGACATCAATTTGTTTTTTACAATAACAAAAAGGCAGAGGGGTCAAAATTAAGTGAAAACACGAGAAGAAAGCGAGACAAAAATGCGAGAAACTTCAATCTGATGCGAGCATTATCACGTCATTACTGGGTTGCCAAACCCAGTCGGAATCTGCGTTTCATTTGTTAGTTTTATTTTTTTCGTTTTTTTTTTCCGTGTCGGTAAAAGTCTTGCCTGTCACTCCCCTGCTAAGTGGTGTCTTTGTGCATAGAGCCTTCTGCGCGTATTTTCTTAGGATCGAGAGGGTAGTGGGAAATGCGTAGACTTCTCTGGTGGACACAGTAGAATGATTAACTTAACCGGCAATGGCGTCGAAAGTCATGTAACGCGAATGACGTTTTAGTGGATCTTTAAACAAAATATGCCCTTATGGAGTTCAATAATGGAAAGTCAATTGGATACCGAACAAGACACGCGCTGAAAAAAAAATGTGGAGTCTTAAAAGGGACGAGTAATGGACTTCTAACCCAAAAACATTGACATAGTAACAAACTTCATATTCATTAAACATTTCTTCTGCTTTTGTGCTTGTCAGCATTGTGATTTGCGATAATTCGTTTTTGTATCTCATGAATGTTCAGATTTTCAATTGCATGGCCGCTCAACCTCGCGATTGTGTAAATAGTTTACCCTGAAGTCAAAATAGATACGTCCTCAGGAACCCGACAAAGAAGGCTTCCTGACCCGACAGATGAAATGTAAATATTCAGTTAAATATTACAACAAAATTAAAAAACCAAAGACGTTGTATAACTCTGAAAGCGACGAACGATTAACATGCTTTCCCGTAGTTCATTCAGTTGACACAAGGTGATCACATGCACCTTTATGGTTGCTTAGCACGTGATCAATTTCTTCCTTTTGACAAAACATCATAAAAGTCAGAGACTGCAGAAATCTTCGTCTTTTTACGATCGATTGTCATTAATCTTTCGATGAGAATTCGATTCAGAGCTATATATAAAAACTGTTGTTTTTTCCCCTTATCTGAGAAGAAACGAGTGAATTTTACTCAAGAGCGTGTTTTGTTATCTTTAAACTGAATTACCAAAGCTTAAAAAACTAGAAGACCTCAAAATGGGACAGGATATTACAAAATAATTAAAGGTGTGACGTGTGAGCCAAAGGGCCTCTGCTGGCGCGACATGTGGGTGGCCCTCATGGTCTTAATCACCCAGCACTTGAAAATATTAACTGGAACCCTGCAGTTCAATACCACCCAATTCAGTGCCTTCTGTAGTTCTGTAACACGTACCACAGGCAACCCAGTGTACGCTTTTATGGAGCGTCTTGTTATCTCATGAATTATAAATTTGTGTCTGTCCGCTTATTGACAATAAAAATTAGCCAACGAGCGCGCGAAAATTTTTGCAGTCATTGTAAAATTATGTTTCCTGTTTTCAACTTTTTGGTGAAAGTTTGGTTTGGTTATTTTTGTTTTTCAAGATTGACTTCTTCTATGGTAAAGTTTTGCCGAATATTATCGTTGAACAGCATTTGGAAGTAGAGAAATAAACTCCTTCGTTGATTTTTAATCAGGGATTAGCGTTAATCGGCTTTTGAACAACCGTGCCATGATGTTCATCTCTTTGCGTGCAGACTCGTGGAGATTTTTAAAGCGGGAAAACAGGATCTCATTCCTTTTTATTCTCGAGTGACTGCAGTCTTGTGGTCGTCGAAAGTAATGAACTTTTATTTAAGTGTCAAGTCTTTTAGTGATGGAGCACTAACTGGCGACACTCGACATGGAAATAATCAAACGCAGAGGGGAAAACCGGAGTACTTGGGAAACCTCTCCAAGTAAAACTCAATCCACATATGATGCCGAGTTTGGCAATCGGACCCGGGGCCACCGTGACGTTAGCAGTAGGTCAGTTCTCTCACCACGCAAGGATCAAGGACTCTAGGGGCTAATGAGGCTCTCTCTAGTTCACGGAAAACTTTGGTCACTCGTTAAAAACCAGTAAGTTGAAATAATATTGCTTCATGACATGATCATATCTACAGGAATGTGTGGAACGCGACGGCCCGTCGGCCTTGGAGACAACTCTACAATTTGATGAAAGACAAGTACTTGAGGAAAACAAACCATTCCTTCGCAAAGCTCTGGAGGTATCTTTTTTAGGAACATTTTCATGATGAATCTCTTTTACAGTTTTGTTTCAATGATAAGAAGTGGATGGGTATGGAATTTACTTTATTGAATCTACATTTTCAGCCAATCAGCGTCTAGCGCCGGCGGCACGGAAGTGGCTTTGCGTCCTGATTGGCTCATTTGATAGGTTAAGCCGGAACAATTCAATTTCTCAGTGCTCAATTTCAAAGTGTTAACAATAACGACAACAGTTTTTCTTTGTTTTCAGCTCGTGAAAATTGAAATCAAGCCATCGAGTGAAGCAGACAATCGAATACAAGAAGACTGTGCTCCAGGAAAACCATTCTCTGTCTTTACAACGGCTGAAAATTTGGTTGGTTTGTTTGTCGTTCAGCTGTGGTTTCAGTATTTCTACTTAAGTTTACCAGTGAAAATGGTATGGCAAGTAACCTTCATCGTTAATATCTCTGCTTGAACCTTATTTTTTTTTCCAGACAAGCAATACGAATGGTGTAAAGCGTACAACAGAAGCCTCTCCCCTCCCGGCTGAAAATCAAATCACTCCCTCCCCTGTGTGTCGATTTGTAAATGTCAAGCTCTGTGGAGTTAAACCTACTCAAAGCGCCAAGGGAGATGAAGCCACAGTGCTGCTAGAAAATCCACAGGGAGAGCACCTGATGAACTTAGCCCTGCTTACTCGGGAGGTAAGTTGTTTTATTGCGACCGAGAACTGTAAGCATTCTTCCATTATTTGCACCAGTATCAAAGGTCCAAGGATCCCGGAGACACAGGGGCAGTCATTCTGAACGGGACGATAAAATTACGGAGAGCATCTGGAAGGGCGAGATTTTAAGAGACGTCCGAGACGAATCCCATGAAGCCGCGATCTCATTCAAAGAATACTTCCAGACCAAACTAAAAAACATTTTCAAACTGGGCGGAATTTTAATATTTATTTTATGTTTACGTCAGAAGTCAGAAGAATATACTGCTGGCAACCGTCCATTTAGCAAAACAAACATTGTGTATCGCCCACTGATGAAAATTGAAAAAGAGAACTGTTAATTAATTCCGTTTTGTTTCCTTATTTTTTAAGATTGAGGCTGTGTTTGGATTGAGAGGAAGAAAAATTGCACTTTCAGCATCGCCTGGTTGCGACGTAGGTAAGCACCCATTGACCAGTGCCACACGTGGAGTACCCAAGGCATGAATTGTGGTTTTCTTACCCTTTACCATACCCCCCCCCCCCCCCCTCCCTCCCCAATCAACCATGCAGTGTTGGATTATGAAAACTACTTTTGCAATCCTGATACAACCCCTCCCCCTCGCCAATGTTGTTTATGGTATGAGAGAGGGGATAGACGGATGGATAGCGGGCTTGACCGCTGAAAAATGCTCCCTTGTGCGTCGCCTCGCGGTATGAAAGAATGTCTTTACGATAATTATTGTCAAATCTTTTCTGATTTTAGAATTGACAGAACAAGACGTCATGCAATACAGCGGGCGGTGTCTGTACGCTTTTATTCCAAAGAAATGAAGCACCTGAAATGCGTCATTGACCGTCATGGTTATCGAGTCTTTAACAGCGAATTGAAATTATTGGAACGTTTCCAACTGCAATAAAACCTGTCATCTTTGCTACGTGTGCATGAGACAACTAAGTTCTTGTCTCTGTGAAGTTGCTATCTCCCTCTTTTCAAGAAGCCGCACTTTTCGAAGGGTGATTGCCACTCGTTGCGGAATCGTATTGAGCGGTTTTTGCCGTCTTTAAGCCTGGTTTACGTACGGCCTACAGTCGCACAAGGCATTTCCGCAGTTATAGAGGATTTTTTTCGACTGGAATGAGTGGTTTCTTTGTGGCTACATCTTATATTTTAAAACAGAGCGGAAACTTTTACATTTCTAGTTTTCAGCAAGAATTTAAGAAAAAAAATATATAATTCAAATTGAATGAGTATAGACTTCTCCAATTGTTGACCTTTGTGTTAAGAAAAAGGCAACCTGCCCATCTAATGTAACTAAAAAAAGTAATTAAAATTCCTGTCACAAATTACTGGCAGAATCAATGAAAACTGTCATAGCATTAAGTGGGACATTGTTTATCATTTAAAATAATTACTGAAAATGTTGGTACCCTGGAACTGTCACTCTTCGTACTGTAAGTAAACAAAACGAAGGCTAAGTCCATCATAAATACTTCGGTTTCATTCGACAGCCTTCATCCAGAAGGGACATCGAACAATTTGTAAATTCTGTAGAGAGTTCCATCTTCTTATATTCTTCAGTTTTTACCCCTTGGTGGCGCCATTGTTATTACTCGGAATACCTGAAAGGTATCCGAGTTATAATCTGGGCAGAATTTAGTTTTCTGTGCAGCAGATGGACAGTAGAATTACGAGGCAGTGATTTCATTGGTTAAAATGCGATGTACTACACCCCTATGAGCAATACATTTGACCTCCCTCTGTGGCAAAATAACTGCAACTGCGATGCAACAATAACAAATAAACACAGCCGCGAAGGAGAAGATTTCCGATAGCGAGACTTGAAACAGCACCTCGTTGTACAGAATTCGATAAAAATCCGAATTTATAACCTGCACTGGAGCAACCAAATGATGGGTTCTATGTTGGGGCTACAGTATGACTAATTTAATTTCGTTTGCTGATTCAAAGCCCATGTTCCACGAGATGGCAAATGACGCAATGCAGCTAAAATGTGAAAATGCTGGATTCAGCCTTCTGGAAATGTTATGAAAAAGATATTTATTCTAATCTTGCCTGTTGACAACATGACGAAAATCGCCAGTATAGAGCTTCCAGCAACGGTATGTTATAGATGGCCCAATTTTCTTAGTTTCTTTCTGCTTCAGCTGTTCTTTGTACGAACATCATCCGCCGATGTCTATTTCTTGTTTTAATTAATCATGTTAGCTTCCTAGAGCTGGAGGTCACCCGCCCCATCATTCACAACAATGTTAATCTGGAACCTTTGCAGCTGTATACCGGTTTTCACCAACCCATATCAAGACTTGATTACATGAATAGGATTTCACACGTTTTCTGTGTTGCTACACTAGTGTTTCACCCGCCTTTGCCTCACCGGCTGCTTTCACTTGAAACCATTTTATCTGATGTCACGCTACATGCTAACAAAATGGACGTAACGCCCACGTTATTTCCATTCCAACAACCTGTTACAAAACATATTATCCCTAATTAGCTATTTCATCCGTTGAAGGAAAAGGATAAAACATGGACCCTTGCACTGTTATTTTCAAGGAGTAGATTTAACTCCAAAAAGGGAGTTAAAAAAAAGGTACAAAACCACTCCATTTTTGGAGTAAAATTCACTCCGGAAATGCTTACTCCGTTTTTGGAGTAAAATGTACTCCTATATCTTTTACTCTTTTGTTGAGGTAAAAATTTACTCCAGTATTGTTTACCCCTCCTGTGGTGTAAAATTCACTCCAATACAAGAGTAAATTTTATCCTTCTATTGGAGTGAATTGAACTCTTTAAATGGAGTTCAATTTACCCTTGACAGAGTTAAATTAACTCCAAAACTGGGGTGAGACAAAAAGGTACAAAACCACTCCTTTTCAAGAGTAAAATTTACCCTCTTAAACTTTACTCCCCTTGTCAGAGTAATATTTACTCTCTACAGAACACATTCACCCTCACTAGATCTACTGTACCTTCATTTATAGTCAGATTTCTCATAAAACCATGAAAAGTTCATTTTTTTTAAATATTATGTAAAGAAAAGACCAGGTTTACAATGAAGCATCTAATACTGGTAATTTTAAACATAAGATTGCAAAGAATGCACATCGATATGCATGATAAATACAATCTGTATACACATACAAAGACATAACAGGAACCGTACTGAAGTTCGTTCACATCGGTGATCATCTTGCCTGTTTCAGCGTTAAAAACGTAACGTACGGCGCCAGTCGAAAGTTCGAGCTTGTTTGACAACTCTGCCATCAGAGCGTCGAACTCTTTATATCGCTCAGGAGAAATACTAGGAGTTACTTACCTTCGGCCGGCGCCCGAGTGATCCTTTCCGCTCCACTCCTAATGGTTCTTTATCAGTTTGCTAATGCGTTTAGGCCTAAGATTCTGTCCAAGGAAACAAAAATAATAGCCTGATATTGTATTCTAAACTGGTGAGGGCCCAAACACACCTGCACGCTTAAAATTAAGGCCAGCCAGTGTTAGTTTGATGACCGCGAATAATATTTTGACTTGTTCTGGCCATAGAACCCCGCATCGTGATTGGTGGATTGGACATCAAGACAATAAAAAGTTACTCCAACCAATCAGAGTTCGTTAGTGACAAAATATATGTACAGAATGGTTAACTGGCTCAAACTTCGGTTTCTTTTTCAAGCTCAGTTGCAGAAAAAAAACTAAAAGATTGCACGAAAATGGGGCGAACTCGATCTACTTTGGTAAACTGTGGGGCGAACTCGGTTGTATAGGGGGCGAACTTCAACGGGGCGAACTCGCTACGGGGCGAAACCACCGTAATTCGCGTGAATCGGGCCTAAGGCATCAAATATTATCTGCTCATGGTTCAGTTAACGCTTACCTTTTTGCTTGAGTTGTTGTAAGCATTTCCTTGCTTTGGATTAGCATTTAAAGAGTAAACAAACGAAAAACTCGTCAGCACAAATTGTGATCGTTGATTCAAACTTGAGTAAAACCGCCGAAAGACCCGCCGAAAACGCCGAAATCAGTAAAGAGCTGCACCGGTGACTGCTGACCAAAACGGCTCACTAGTTTCCAGTCTGTTCTCTACTGTGTTATCCAAGATCGCGGAGGATAACGACTTTTAATTACCGGGTCGTCCAATTAAAAACGAAAAAACCAGCAAGATTCAGAGCGGCTCATCGTATTAACCCTCACTAAAATGTGGACAGATACCGGGCTTTATTAACAGAATTTTAATCCTATAAAACTGTTGACTTGGAGGGGAGTATACTCTACTCTTAACCCTTCCAGCCCCGTGGGGTTCCCCATTGACGAGTAAAAATCGTCTGGCGTTACACAGAGTAAAATCCATAAGTGGCACTATTGTGAGTTAAAGGGTTAAGGGGGACATAGTTTTTGAGTGAATCCAGCTGTTGTTAACCCTTTCAGCCCCGTGGGGTTCCCCATTGACGAATAAAATCGTCTGGCGTTAGACAGAGTAAAATCTATAAGTGGCACTATTGGGAGTTAAAGGGTTAATGGGGACATAGTTTTTGAGTGAATCCAGCTGTTGTTAACCCTTTCAGCCCCGTGGGGTTCCCCATTGACGAGTAAAATCGTCTGGCGTTAGACAGAGTAAAATGTATAAGTGGCACTATTGGGAGTTAAAGGGTTAATGGGGACATAGTTTTTGAGTGAATCCAGCTGTTGTTAACCCTTTCAGCCCCGTGGGGTTCCCCACTGACGAGTAAAATCGTCTGGCGTTAGACAGAGTAAAATCTATAAGTGGCACTATTGGGAGTTAAAGGGCTAATGGGGACATAGTTTTTGAGTGAATCCAGCTGTTGTTAACCCTTTCAGCCCCGTGGGGTTCCCCATTGACGAGTAAAATCGTCTGGCGTTAGACAGAGTAAAATCTATAAGTGGCACTATTGGGAGTTAAAGGGCTAATGGGGACATAATTTTTGAGTGAATCCAGCTGTTGTTAACCCTTTCAGCCCCGTGGGGTTCCCCACTGACGAGTAAAATCGTCTGGCGTTAGACAGGGTAAAATCTATAAGTGGCACTATTGGGAGTTAAAGGGTTAATGGGGACATAGTTTTTGAGTGAATCCAGCTGTTGTTAACCCTTTCAGCCCCGTGGGGTTCCCCACTGACGAGTAAAATCGTCTGGCGTTAGACAGAGTAAAATCTATAAGTGGCACTATTGGGAGTTAAAGGGCTAATGGGGACATAATTTTTGAGTGAATCCAGCTGTTGTTAACCCTTTCAGCCCCGTGGGGTTCCCCATTGACGAGTAAAATCGTCTGGCGTTAGACAGAGTAAAATCTATAAGTGGCACTATTGGGAGTTAAAGGGCTAATGGGGACATAATTTTTGAGTGAATCCAGCTGTTGTTAACCCTTTCAGCCCCGTGGGGTTCCCCATTGACGAGTAAAATCGTCTGGCGTTAGACAGAGTAAAATCTATAAGTGGCAGTATTGGGAGTTAAAGGGTTAATTAGTGAAGTACTAAATAAGAGGCGTACATTTTACTGCGTTTAGTTTTACTCCACTTTTTCACTCCAACTCCTTGAAAACAAAGAATTAATCGGTGGATTTCACAAAAATAAAACAACCCCAATTCCACATCTTAGACTGGCTAAACTTAAATTTACCCTACAAAAATACATATATAGGAGTAAAATGCTCTTCTACTTTTTTTCTCAGAAAGTAGAATTAGTAAGTGGGGTAGACTTTACTCAGTATCCCGATAAATAGGAGTAAAATTAACTCCATTATATTATATTACTCTGTAGGGAGAGTAAAATTTACTCTAGCAAAGTCATTGCCTTTGAATATTAACTAGTTCTGAGTAAACATTACTCTTAGTGGAGTTAAATTAACTCCTCTTAGGAGTACATTTTACTCCGCTTTATTTTACTCCACTTTTTCACTCCAGCACTGGAGTGAAATTAACTCTTTAAAAATAACAGTGTGGTCCCCTGGACCCCCATTTATAATTTTTTTGTTTTATTTGCTAAAAAGTCTCCCAAAGCATGTTAATGAGCTTTTTAACCTCAGATTTCATGACAAAGGGGATGTGTTCACTTTGTGTCAATGTTTGGATTAGGTATCACGTAAAAATTGTTTCATTTTGTCATTACTGACAGTGATTTTACATCACCCAAAGAGAACAATAACAATATCTGTTCATTTACTGAATTTATCATCATCATCGTCATCTTTGCAACGTAAGGCTAAGACATCATCATTTATTACTGGTATTTTATTGTTATAAAATATGTTAATGTTTATATATATTGTTCATGAATTATTGTTTGGGCTTGCTAATTTTGGAGTCCATTTTTGGGTACATCAGCTGAACTTTACTACGGCTTACACTAATTTGTGAAACGAAACAAAACGAACAGAAATACAGAAAGAATCCTAAACATTGATCAGAGGTCAAATTTTATTGGTGCCAACAGTGAGCTCAACAAGGCCCTCACGATCGCTCAAAATAAAGAAAAACGTCACGTGTAATTACGACGTCAGTGTTAACACAACATGCGAGAAGGCACAATGCCCCTCAGCATGATTAAAGATTAAATTTTTGTCCTTTCCCCCTGATGAATTTATTTGCAAT
>NC_090872.1:20744459-20809459 GCF_036669935.1 Montipora foliosa
TTAAATTCTAAATTCTAAACTTGAAAACGTTTCGCCTTCCCGGCGTCTTCAGTTTTTAATTTTAAGAACTGAAGAGTCCGGGAAGGCGAAACGTTTTCAAGTTTAGAATTTAGAATTTAACTAATTAATAACACGCTCGATACGTGGCAAAGGTTTTACAATACAACAGTATACAGCGTACAACATAGAATAATGTCAATGTAAATAAGAGAATAACGATATTTATATTTGCAGATTACCTGTCCTCTTATTATGAAAGTCAAGCTCAATCGTCTCTATGCAATAACGCATTCAAAATTTCCTCGTATTACTTGATAAAAGTATGTGTTTTTTTTGTTTTATTTTTTTGCTTTTTTTTTTGAAAAAAGGGTTTTTCTGCTTATATGAAAAATACGTTTTCTCTCCCGTCCCCTTCTTATGCATGATCTTCGCGGAAATTACATTCTGTTCCTCAATAAACCTGGAACAACCAGTTATGGTCTTAGTTCTCTTTTTTCTTACGTATTAGCTAAGTTGCGGAATGCGCTACCTGATTTTATCCGTACCTACGAGTTTACTGGTTTTAAAAGAGAACCCAGGGCCGCATTTTGTACAGCGGCTTTTCTTTTTAATGAATATATCTTTAAATATTATGTATTTAGTAGGTATCTGTATATGCTATGTATTTTAGCTGTAAATGTAATGTCTCGAAGATATTAGCTCCTGTAGTTATTCGGAAAAAGCTTATGACTGAATGTATGTTACCTTTAGGAGGGCGCATGCGCACTCACTGTAATCTGCGACTCCAGTGCTTACCATATGACAGATAAAATGACTTTTCTCTTGAATATATAAGCCATCTAATTCTTACGCTATATTGACAAGGGCGGTTTGGAGCTGTGAGTAGGCGTGGGATTTGTCACATATGGTTTAGGGGCCGACACATCTGTCCCTCAATGCCGTACCGGGAGGCAAGGTCGGTAGCAGAAAGCAGCGAAGGGCCAACTGCGTCCAAAAGCGGATCGCACGTGCCGAAATCCCGGGATGACTCGTTTGGTACGACGCTCCAGCGCCGGTGTCTGGAGGTACTGCGTTTTTCGCTCTTGTTCAAACATTCCGTGAGCGCATGCGCAAATGTTCTGGCTCTCGAAACCTAGCCTACCAAAAAAAATTAACTTGCGGTTTTTTTTTTTTTTTTTTTTTTTTTTTTTTTGTACCAGCAATTGACAGTTCACTTGATTTTATAGGTATAAACGTAACATAAGAACCGTGGGTGTCTGATCTTGTCTCAGAGAGAGGCGAGAGATGGTTTTATGCAGACTGCCTTGCATACGGTGGGAGCTAGTGAAATTTAAACTGACCAATCAGAATTCAGCGAGAGGAAAAAACTGTGCTATCTTTGTGCTATCCGACGTCACGCCAATTGTTTACATTCTGATTGGTTAGATCGGTGGACATTCGCTCAGCCTTCTATTGTGACTCTCTTGACCGTCGCTTCTTTGAACTCAGCGAGACAGAAATGACTCATTGTTCTGGCAATCAATTTGCCAATCCACTTTATCCAGTTTATGGATTGGTCTAGCATGTGATTAACAACCAGGATCGCTTTTGAACTTTATTCTGTAGAAGAAGAAGACGTTGCTGAGTGAACATTTTTACGACGAAATCCCTTGGTTTGTACTGTTCAGCACTTTGATGTCCGATAACTGATCAATCACATTTGGTCGTCTGACCATATGAAGTTTTTTCAGCTCTTGTTTGTGTCCATCATGATCGAACTTCAGGTGAAGCGCTATGCTGCTTTATGCCAACTTCGGTGGCTTGTGATGAGCTTGCCTGCTGCCCAAATTTTTGTTGTATTTGGGCAAGATTGGTCTTGGGTTGGAACTTAATAGTGAGGGGAACAATTTTTCGTTCATCTGCTGTACCAGACAACAAACAATCCTGTCGGGTGTTCCATGTGCTTGGTGAGTCTTGCACGACCGTCGTCTATCAGATCTGGATTGGAGTTTTCTTTCAGTGCTTACAACTTGCGATCGTTCTGCAAACATCTACGTAGCATGCAGCACTTTTTAGTGACTCGAGGATCCCCGGCCCGTTTTGCTGTTTTAAACGGAGTCCTGCCTTTTGTGATCTCTTGTGAGCTGTTTGTCTTCAGTGCTTGTACTTTTTCGTTTGTTCCTGGTGGCACAAAGTAACTTTGATGATTTCAAAGGACTTGAATCCTTAATTGAATTAGCGATTTTTTTTATTAAGGAACCATTAAGTGAATGGTACACAAAATTAGGAGAAACTGTTGGTTGAATAGACAATATTTGTAGACATAATTATCTACCCAGTTTAAGTACTTAGCTCAACAAGTTGTTTGGCTCCACAAGTTTCAGTTTCAGGCCAGGTACCCGAATTCACCCAGGTACTGTTGCACACTACCATAGTTCTTTGGAAATTGAATAGCTCCTTGAACACCTGGTTGCTTGACAAGAAACTTGATGTGTTTGTTCTCTACATTGGTGAATGCAGCCACTAACTGTCCATTGTGGATAAACTCCAGACCAACTCTTCTTTCAATTTAATCTTTGTTCTTCGCAGGGCATCAATAATGGTGTCCCTTGTAAAATGTTAGTTTAAAGAGTTTGTTTAAGTTATTTCCCATTTCATAGGGCACTGTGGTTGCCAGATTCACTTTCAAACTTATCATGGAAATGGAAATCAATACCAGTGAAAAGTCAGTCCCTTGAATTGTTGATAGAAAATTTATTGAAATGCATATTGAAACATCAGTTGAGGAATATTTTTTTTCCCACTTTGTGAACCTAACATACATTGCTGCCATTTGTTTATTGCTTGGTCATTCAATGTCTTGATCACATCAAGTAATTTATTTTTTAGGTATTGTGTATCTTAATCTAAAAACTTAACTGTTTGCTTTTTGGAGCCCTTTTGCGGCATATTTAGATAGGCAGGAAATGTTCCACATTTTATGGTAAATAGTTCTGCATAGTTTTAAGGAACATTGCAGCCAAATCTAATTGAATATGAGACTAAAATATGCTGTTTGACATTTTGTGAATTTAAAGACTATTAATATTGTTTGCGCTTGTTTTTAAAAGGCTTAAGGTTGGCACTCAAAAAGTGTTCCTTCTATGATCTTATTCTGTAAAGATTACCTTCGGAGAATTGGATCAAGGCCAGTTTTTTCTTCTAGCTTCTTTCCCCAGTGCCCTCTGAGAATGGACTTGATTTGGTTTTGCCCAATGTTGAAAGATGAAACAATGCCTAAACCAGCCAGCCACAAGGAATACTTCATGGTGCTTTTTTACAAACATGGGCATGAGGGTGCTCGTAAGCATCTGAGCATTGTTTCGCATGCTTAAGTGTTATTATAAATAATCTATTTCTCTAAGAGAGTGTTCTTTTCTTGTTGGTCATTCAAAAATTGTTGGAATAGCTTGTTTGAGCTGTTGGATAGACGCAGAACATTTGATGAGGCCCTCCTGGGGAGAAGAGTCCTTGTTCCCTTTACATATTTGCTTGTGTTTCCTTGTTCCCCACATTACTTTCAAACTTGTTCCCAGCTTTTTGATCCCTAAAATTTAAATTGGTTTTCTTCCCTTGTTCCCTAAAATATTTTGATATTGTTAAAAAAACCAGTGAGGAACATTAAATTTTAGTTACCTAAATTTTGAAATTTTAGATACTAGATATCTTATTCATATTCTTACATTTTTATGTATATATTTCTTTTTTTCTTTAATATTATTTTGTGGAAAACCTGTAAAATAGCTTCAGCTAAGTGTTTCTATCCACGTTAAATAAATATTATGTATGTATGTATGTATGTTACTCTGTTCCCCAGTTTAAATTAGCCATGTTCTTTTCTTCCCCAAATCCCTGGGAGTGCCTCTTTGTTGATATTGATTCTCTTATTGGCCTAATAGCAATTCACTGTTGAATTGCAAGACACAGCAACTTCTTATTTGGGATTGAGGGAAAAATAAATTTTCGCACAATAAAAAAAACACAATTTTGACTGCCCCTTCTAGATCTTGCTCCTTTCAGACATGAAACAGGTTGTTTGCACCTTTCTGGCGACCTGCGGGAGGGCAAGCTCTAGAAACTCTTCCTTAGCGAGCCTTCCACTGAAAAACTTTCCAAGTCTGGCTTTCCGGTGTTAGGGGCCGAGGTTTTTGTGCAAAATTCATCAGCGGCTTTCTTGCAGCTTCTAAAAGGTGTTCCTTCGGGCCGTGATGGTTAGTAAACGTTTTGTAGTGCTTATACAAATTTTCGCTACTTGAAAATGTATGTTCACACAAAAAAAAATTTCAGCTTGACAATTTTTCTTTCCCGATACTCCATTTAAACTGAACGTGAGCGCCATTAGTAATAAAGGTCCAGAAAACCATTTAATGGGTTTTGCTAAAAGCAGGCCCGCGGCCCAGCGGCCCACGGCCCGCCACGGCCCAGCGGCCCGGCGGCCCGAAGGCCCAGCGGCCCACGGCCCACGACGGCCCAGCGGCCCGGAGGCCCGGAGACCCTGTGGCCCGGAGGCCCACACAGTTTTGTTGTCCAGCGGTAAATCCACGCGCATGCACAGCTCTGCATCGGGTTTGGGCGCGCAAATGTGTAAGCCGGTGAGTTTGAATTCATTTACCATTTTAATAATCATTTCAATCCTTTTCGATCCTTTCTTTCGTTGCATGTTGCTAAGTGAAAAACGCTGTCATTCTCTGTTGTTTTCGTCTGTTTACAACAACAAACAGAAACAAGGATTCAAATGATTAAAATGGTAAACGAATAGGCCATTTCCGAGTTCACATCCGCCTCCTCTTCAAAGCGAGTCTAAGTGCAAAGTTTTTGTGATGTTAATTAGTTCTACTTTACATATGAATGAAAACTAATTTTCATAAGAAAAACTTCGCACTTAGACTCGCCTTGAAGAGGAGGCAGACATAAACTCGGAAATGGCCTATTCAAACTCACCGTCGTCAATTTTGCACGCCCAAACCCGATGCAGATCTGTGCATGCGCGTGGATTTACGCTGGACAAAAAAACTGTGGAAAATCAGGACTGGGCTACCGGGCCTTCGGGCCGCAGGGCCGCCGGGCCGTCGCGGGCCGTGGGCCGTGGGCCGCTGGGCCGTGGTGGGCCGTGGGCCGCGGGCCGCGGGCCTGCTTTTAGCAAAACCCCCATTTAATACATTTTGTGGCAATTTTTTTGTCAACAAACTTGGGTTGTCGCCGAGCAGAATTCGAACGTGACCTGTTGTGCTTTGGCTTTTATTTGTGCTTTTTCTAACTATTCTAAGACGAATTCAGGCTGGTATTTTCGAATCAAGTGCAAGAAGACGGCAAAACCGTATCGATATTTGTTTGAGTTAACTTCGCGAATAAAGACTTTGACCGCGTCCTTACGTAGATCAACAACAATGTCATTTACGAACAACCGAAATGCACTGTTTCCGGTGAAGGGGCAAATGATTGACAGGATAGCATGCAGGATAGCACAAGGATAGCACGGTTTTGACTGCCGCGCGCACTGCGGGCGCAGGTTCCGTATGCAAGGTGGGACGCCTAAAATGCTCTGTTGTAAACATGGCGGTTCACGAGTGAAGTTGTCTCTCTGGCCTTTCTGTGGACGAATTCCAGGACCTACTGACACAATCTGGGCAAGTTTTGAAAGCTAAAACCTTCAATCGATGCGTTATTTTGCTGGTAGGACTGGGTGGCCCGACACTTATGAAAAAAACTATGAAATGAGAATCGGGAGTCTTCCCTTGTCATGAAATGGCAGAATTACCCAGAATTCTTTTTGGGCATGAGCGAGGCAACTTAAGAAGCACGAGACTGGCCCTCATCGAATGGATGAAGCGCGGCCAGAGGAAATGATTTCTTGCCAGATACTCAGGAGTAGGCCTGGTGTGTGCTGGTAACGTAGATTTTGGATTTGTGAAAAAGTTTTTATCATAGAAAATTCGCTACAAAGTTGTGCTTTCATTTTGTTGTAATTCTCGTGTCAAAGAAACGGTATAATAATGTAAACAAGACGCCTCCAAAGGCGTATCCGTGGAATGCGCAAACAGTTGACACAAATTGTCCACATACAGTGAACTTCAAGTACAGGTAAACTTCGGAAAATGGCGAGAGATTACCAGAAAGATAAATCTGTAATATAACTTGAAGTTGTCTGTTGTAAAAACTCATTATTAATGTTACTAAATTTGCAAATGCAAACAAGGAAGCCCTATTAGCGGGTTCTCGGGATACGGGATCTTTCATTTATTTATTTTTTGGAATGAGACTTTATTTAAATCCTACAGTTTTACTTCCTTCCTTAACTACGTTCATCCAAAAATTACAAGATCAGCCTTAAATCATCCGAAAAACTTATTACAGATCACAGTTCAACAACTTATCATCCTGGGCCAGTTGTTCAAAAGCGAATTAATGGTAATCTCAGGTCAAAAATGAACAAACGAGTTTTACTCTCTACTCCCAAATGCTGTTCAAGGCTGATATTCCGTGAAACTTTACATTAGAAGAAGTCAATAAGCAAAGGAAACTTTCACCAAAAGGTTGAAAACATGAAACAAAAGTTTACGCTAATCGTGGATTAAGGTAATCGGCTTTCGAACAACCGGGCCATGTATTCGAATTCCGGTTCCGTAATCCTGGTTTAGTTTCTTGCAAACTGTTTAAATCTGCCGTGGCGAAGACAAGAAGACAACATGTGAACTCCATTTCTCAGAATGCTCAAAAATGTAAAATTCCGTAATTGCGCGTTCTATAGTCCAGTCCAAAATTCTACTTTTACAATTCCATAATCCTGATAACTTGTTACCAAACGTTTCACAAAATCTGGTCAAGGAAAAAGCTGAAAGTGGTACTATGATCAAAAAATCATTTCCTTTTTTTCTTCAGATTTTGAAAGCGTGTTTGCTTAACACCTAACTGGCAAAATTTTGAGCTTTGAGTTTTATCCAAAGCCTATTTATTTTGAGTGTAAGTTTTGGATTTCACGGTCCGCCATTACTGACTTTCAAAACTGGCCGATTGGACCTCAGAGGGTTGGATCTAGAGAAAATGACGTCATTTACTCACTAGCTTAAATTTTCAGCGTGTAAACGCAATTTATTACATATGCAAAACACTGGTTTAAAAGTCTGGAAGCCCGAAATTCCCGTGCTGCATATTAATTCGGCCGCGTATACACGCATTGCATTCTTAAACTAGTGAGTCTTTGACGTCATTTTCTCCTCGACCCAGCTCTCTAAAGATTTTAAAGTTAGTAATGGCGGACCAATAAATAAGAAAATTCCAGTTAAAATAAACAGGTGTCTTTTTAAAATCAGAACTTAAAACTTGGATCAGTTAGTGTTTAGTTAACATAGTTTTGAAATCCAAAGAAAAAAAAGAATTGTTTTTTTGGTCGTAGTACCACTTTAAATCCAGTAGTCCAGTCTGGGTTGAAATCGCCAAAACTCTTTCTATTATCGATTCAAAACTCAACAAAAGCTACAAGTAGTAAATAGTTCTCACAAACTACAAAAGTTCGTCATGATTCTACGCTCTAGCTGAACAAAAAACTATCAAACACGAAAACAGAAAACCCTAGTGATCGCTACTCGAGAAAACACTGTCTAGTTACTGCACTACCACACGTACGCAATGCGCTCCTACTTTAAAAAATATCCCGTATCTCCTCAGTTCCCCCCCCCCCCACCCCCCTTCCCCCAGCCAAAAATCCCATATCTCCACTATTTGTTTACCTAAGTTTTCCCGTGTCCTGATCGCTTTTCGGCCTTTTGGCTAAGATTAGTTTCTCGGCCAATGGCTACGGTCAAGTACCCATGTACTAACGTACGGTACTTTTGTCAGTGTCGTAAGGGGCAAGCAAAGAACAGTTTCGGTTGTTTAAGAAAAACAACCGACACTGTTCTGGCACAGAGGGTAGGGTAATGCTCGTGGTTTACCAGGAAGGATGATGAAGATCCGGTCTGATCGACACATAACTAACAACTGTGGTACACGATATTGTTTTGGTATCGTGAATCATTACAGTGTCATGGTGGATATCTTTGGTAGATACCCCCTGAGAAGACATGTGGTTCAGTAAAGTACTTAACGCAGAACGATTGAAGAAAATAAAAGCAAATCGAGAAACATTTAGCTTCAAGGCTGACAAGTTGATCATTTACGACTTCTTTTTCACCACAAGCTTAAGAGTGTACTCTCAGCTTCTGACAGCTTTCCAAATCCAATTTGCACTTAAGTCAAGCCCTTTCCGGCGGGGTTAGTAACTTTAAGCGTGTACTCTCAGCTTCTGACAGCTTTCCAAATCCAATTTACAGTGAAGTCAATCCCTTTCCGGCGGGGTTAGTAACTGGATGGGAGACGTCAAAAGATGCAACTTGCTGTCAGGAACATACGACCAAAAATTTTATTTTAATGCCCAAAAATGCGAACTAAGCAAGGTACAGATTTTGTTAGCCTGCCTTACATGTATGCAAAATAAATATTGACGCAAAAGTAAATAAACAATGATATGTAGTTTTTAAGGAGAGCAGAAGGAGCTTTTAGGAAGTGTCGATCGAGAATAAGACAATTTGCAAGATGAAGACATCATAAATTTTCTGCCACGAATATAATACAAGTTACCATCAGCGAAAAACATTTCGGGAGATTTTTGTACGTTCAATCTGAGTTCAATTTTTCTATCGTACTTTTGGTCGTACAAGTAAAAGTGACATCGATTTTAGCGGCCGCCTGTGATCAAGTTACGTTGCGTGTTTAATACTGACAACTCACGAAACAAAGGATGCATCTGTGACAAAATGACGGCAAGACACCGGGTTTTTGTTAGTTTACCTTTTTTCTTTCAAGTTTTAATAAAGTTCGACAAGATATGTGCGAATTTAACACAAAGATCTCAATCGTTGATGTTAGCCCAGGTGTCAGCTGAAGTTAAGCTCCTCCGAATGAGATTAGTATTTGGATGGGGAACCGCTGCGAAGTCCCCGTTACGGACATCAGTAATTCGTTTTTTTAAAACTTGATTTTTTATTTTGTTTGCCCGTTGAAAGCTATTTGCTTATTTCTTTCTACGTCAAAACGGCTGAACAAACCGGTTCCCAAGAAATATTAGAGTATTCGTGCTATGCAAAATACTTCTAATGAAGTATTCGTTCTGTGCAAAATACCGAAATGTTCACAGCAGAACACACAAGTGTAAGTACGAAGCAAGATCTAGAAGTAACGTAGAAAATTCTTCTTACCTCTAAAGCTTGTCTTTCTCGAAGAAAAAACATCTGTCCACTTTATCGAATATTTTAATGCTGTGTCAATCATGGCCGGCGGAAAGATTCCACAATAAATAATTGCTTTCCTCCAGGCAATAGAAATATGTCGCGGTGGCCGAGTAGTCTAACGCGCGCACGTGTTCGCGAAGGGCAGGGAAAGCATATGGTTTCTAAATGGGTAGGGAAGTTCGGATATACTGAAGGGTATAAAGGTAAATTCACCCGATCGGAGCCTAATTCAATATCCGTGGGGTATGCACATTTGTGACTACCAACAAAAAAAAGAAAATTTGACACCAGCCCGGTTGACGTGGTATGCCTTCGGCATTCCACGTAATAAGAGAAAGACGATATTTATATTTGCAAATTACCTGTCCTCTTACTATGAAAGTCAAGCTCGCCCGTCTCGATGCAATAACGCATTCAAAATTTCCTCGTATTACTTGATAAAAGTATGTTTTTTGTTTTGTTTTGTTTTTTTTTCTTTTTGTTTTTTGGAAAAAGGGTTTTTCTGCTTATATGAAAAACATGTTTTCTCTCCCGTCCCCTTCTTATGCATGATCTTCGCGGAAATTACATTCTGTTCCTCAATAAACCTGGAACAACCAGTTATGGTCTTAGTTCTCTTTTTTCTTACGTATCAGCTAAGTTGCGGAATGCGCTACCTGATTTTATCCGTACCTACGAGTTTACTGGTTTTAAAAGAGAACCCAGGGCCGCATTTTGTACAGCGGCTTTTCTCTTTAATGAATATATCTTTAAATCTTATGTATTTAGTAGGTATCTGTATACGCTATATATTTTAGCTGTAAATGTAATGTCTCGAAGATATTAGCTCCTGTAGTTATTCGGAAAAAGCTTATGACTGAATGTATGTTACCTTTAGGAGGGCGCATGCGTACACTTTGTAATCTGCGACTCCAGTGCTTACCATATGACAGATAAAATGACTTTTCTCTTGAATATATAAGCCATCTAAGTCTTACGCTATATTGACAAGGGCGGTTTGGAGCTGTGAGTAGGCGTGGGATTTGTCACATATGGTTTAGGGGCCGACATATCTCTCCCTCAATGCCGTACCGGGAGGCAAGGTCGGTAGCAGAAAGCAGCGAAGGGCCAACTGCGTCCAAAAGCGATCGCACGGGCCGAAATCCCGGGATGACTCGTTTGGTACGACGCTCCAGCGCCGGTGTCTGGAGGTACTGCGTTTTTCTCTCTTGTTCAAACATTCCGTCAGCGCATGCGCAAATGTTCTGGCTCTTCGATACCTAGCCTACCAAAGAAAATGAACATGCTGGTTTTTTTTTTTTTTTTTGTACCAGCAATTGACATTTCAGTTGATTTTATAGGCATAAACGTAACATAAGAACCGTGCGTGTCTGATCTTGTCTCAGACAGAGGCGAGAGATGGTTTCATGTAGACTGGGACCACTAAACTGCTCTGTTGTAAACATAGCGGTTCACGAGTGAAGTTGTCTCTCTGATCTTTCTGTAGACAAATTTCAGGACCTACTGACACAATCTGGGCAAGTTTTGAAAGCTAAAACCTTCAATCGATGCGTTATTTTGCTGGTAGGACTGGGTGGCCAGACACTTATGAAAAAAACTATGAAATGAGAATCGGGAGTCTTCCCTTGTCATGGAATGGCAGAATTACCCAGAATTCTTTTTGGGCATGAGCGAGGCAACTTAAGAAGCACGAGACTGGCCCTCATCGAATCGCTGAAGCGCGGCCAGGGGAAATGATTTCTTGCCAGATACCCAGGAGTAGGCCTGGTGTGTGCTGGTAACGTAGATTTTGGATTTCTGAAAAAGCTTTTATCATAGAAAATTCGCGACAAAGTTGTGCTTTAATTTCCCTGTAATTTTCGTGTCAAAGAAACGGTATAATAATGTAAATAATAGAATAAAGATATTTGTATTTGGAGATTACCTGTCCTCTTACTATGAAAGTCAAGCTCAACCGTCTCTATGCTATAACGCATTCAAAATTTCCTCGTATTACTTGATAAAAGTATGTGTTTTTTGTTTTGTTTTGTTTTTTTGATTTGTTTTTTTGAAAAAAAGATTTTTTCTGCTTATATGAAAAATACGTTTTCTCTCCCGTCCCCTTCTTATGCATGATCTTCGCGGAAATTACATTCTGTTCCTCAATAAACCTGGAACAACCAGTCATGGTCTTAGTTCTCTTTTTTCTTAGGTATCAGCTAAGAGTTTCGGAATGCGCTACCTAATTTTATCCGTACCTACGAGTTTACTGGTTTGAAAAGAGGACCCAGGGCCGCATTTTGTCCAGCGGCTCTTCTTATTAATGAATATATCTTTAAATATTATGTTCCTGTAGTTATTCGGAAAAAGCTTACGACTGAATGTATGTTACCTTTAGGAGGGCGCATGCGCACACTTTGTAATCTGCGACTTCAATGCTTACCATATGACAAATAAAATGACTTTTCTCTTGAATATATAAACCATCAACTTCGCTCATGAACCGCCATGTTTACAACAGAGCAGTTTAGGCGTCCCAGTCTGCATGAAACCATCTCTCGCCTCTGTCTGAGACAAGACCAGACACGCACGGTTCTTATGTTACGTTTATGGCTATAAAATCAACTGAAATGTCAATTGCTGGTACAAAAAAAAAAAAAAAAAAAAAAAAAAAAAAACAGCATGTTAATTTTTTTTGGTAGGCTAGGTATCGAAGAGCCAGAACATTTGCGCACGCCCTGACGGATTGTTTGAACAAGAGAGAAAAACGCAGTACCTCCAGACACCGGCGCTGGAGCGTCGTACCAAACGAGTCATCCCGGGATTTCGGCCCGTGCGATCGCTTTTGGACGCAGTTGGCCCTTCGCTGCTTTCTGCTACCGACCTTGCCTCCCGGTACGGCATTGAGGGAGAGATATGTCGGCCCCTAAACCATATGTGACAAATCCCACGCCTACTCACAGCTCCAAACCGCCCTTGTCAATATAGCGTAAGAATTAGATGGCTTATATATTTAAGAGAAAAGTCATTTTATCTGTCATATGGTAAGCACTGGAGTCGCAGATTACAAAGTGTACGCATGCGCCCTCCTAAAAGTAACATACATTCAGTTATAAGTACAGGAGCTAATATCTTCGAGACATTACATTTACAGCTAAAATACATAGCATATACAGATACCTACTAAATACATAATATTTAAAGATACATTCATTAAAAAGAAAAGCCGCTGTACAAAATGCGGCCCTGGATTTTCTTTTAAAACCAGTAAACTCATCGGTACGGATAAAATCAGGTAGCGCATTCCGCAACTTAGCTGATACGTAAGAAAAAAGAGAACTAAGACCATAACTGGTTGTTCCAGGTTTATTGAGGAACAGAATGTAATTTCCGCAAAGATCATGCATAAGAAGGGGACGGGAGAGAAAACGTATTTTTCATATAAGCAGGAAAACCCGTTTCTCAATTAAAAAAACAAAACAAAAACATACTTTTATCAAGTAATACGAGGAAATTTTGAATGCGCTTATTGCATAGAGATGTAGAGCTTGACTTTTGTAGTAAGAGGACAGGGAATCTGCAAATACAAATATCGTTATTCTCTTATTTACATTATTATACCGTTTCTTTGTCACGAAAATTACAGGGAAATGAAAGCACAACTTTGTCGCGAATTTTCTATGATAAATATTTATGCAAAAGGCGAGTTTAGAAGAAGTCTGAAAGCCCAAAACTACCGTGCTACTTATTTATTCTGCGGCGTATACACGCATTGCATTCTTAAACTGGTGCGCCTTTGTCGTCATTTTCTACTCGATCTATCTCTGTTAAGAGCTTTAAGTTAGTAATAGAAATGTTTAGTCTGTTTGCGAGCCAAGTGGCCCATCAGAGCCGGAACTTATCCCGGTTTCTGTCGCAGGGTTATGCCCAGCATTTCGCCGGTACCCATCTCCGGTTCGTCTCTCTCCACCCAGGTGTATAATACACCTAGGTGGAGAGAGGCAGCGTGGGAGTACCCTGGCCATGACCCGAACCCGGACTACTCGATCCGGAGTCGAGTACACTAACCATGAAGCCACCGTTTAGGCATATAGATGGGAAGCACGACATTTTGTTACTAGCTATGCTTGACAACTGTGACTGGAATCTTTGAGCCCTGAATCAAAATGCACATTTTTCTAACTGTGCTCTGTACATTAGTTTCGGCACAAGTTGGGAGAATTTGTCTACAAATCACATCTCAAGTGATCGTTTCCGTAATTCTCATGACCTATATGTTTAATAAAGCGTGGATATTTAAAGGATAAATTAAGTGCTGATCACTTTTTTAAGAGAAAGGTGCTAACGAGGGGTTTATGTGGGATTTGTGAAATGGGCCCTACGTTCGTCTCTTGACAAACGTTCTCGATTCTGATTGGTCAGGGTTGAGACCAAAATATCGTGACTTAGGTCCTATTTTAAAACACTTGAAACCCTCCGTTTACGGCTGGAGGTACAATCAACTCTCTTTTCCACGTTGTTCTGATACAGAGCCCGTGGAATTCAATTGTTTGTTACCGCGGTGCTGCTGATCTCTGTTGCGTACAAAGCTGACTGCTGTGTCGCGCTTCCACGGCTTTCGTTCCTTCCTTTGTTTTTCTCGCGAACTGCAGGAACCAGTGCCTCTCTGAAATCTCGTTTTCCTAGTACGTATAAGAGTGGATTGGATAAGGAAGTGAAAAAGCGCGGATAGTAGTAGAAGACATAAAGGACCCAGGCTGAAAGGGACTCCTCGTGTCCAAACTGCTCTAGAAAGCTTAAAATGAAATACGGAAACCAGCATATTATAAACACGATCAGCATAACCAGGAAAATGACGGCTGTCCTGCGCTGAGCATGGCTGTGTGCGGTTTTGCGTGCCACTTCTGGCTCTGAAGGTCTTTGATACCGCCAGATTTGTCTTTCGTGGTAACGCACTGTTCTAAAAATGCTGGTGTATGCGAGAGTCATGATGCAGAGCGGCACAGCAAAAAAGAGCGCGAAAATTGTCAGTTCATAGATGGTCTGAGCTGGGTTTATCTGGTCCTCTTCTTCACCGGTGTCCATACTGGCGTTTGTGCGCCACGATAACTGGATAAGTGTCACGAACGCAGCTGAGGCCCAAGTGAGAGACGTAAGTACAAAGAAGACGTTGCGCGTGACGATATTGTAGTACCGTATGGCATATTTGATGGCGATGAAGCGGTCGACTGATACAAGTAGAATATGAAGCACCGTGGAAACTGATATAAATCTCCATATCATCTGGGAAGGCGGGCAGAACTTGTCTCCAAACAGAGTGCAGCTGATTGTCAGAGGAATACCGATCAGACCAGCAAGCAGATCACTCGCCGCAAGACTGACGAGAAACGAGTTAGTGACAGTTCTGAGAGAACCATGGCGAATGAACAAAACCATGACGGTTACATTAGTTGCAATTATGAGGCAAGCTATTGTGATCGGAAATACGTCAAATTTCGCGCTGAAAACCATGTCTTCCTCTAATTGATCTCCACTACCGGAGGGAGAGCTTTCATTGTCGGTGTGGTTTCCATTTGTCCATGTATCATTCTCCATAATTACTCCTTTTTGGTGCGATTTGAGCGAGTTTGTTTCTTAAGACCCGATGGCGTCAGCTTACCTTTTCTTCCGGTGTTTTCTGTCTTTACCTCTCTCTTCGAAATTCGCTAATGGGTGTCAGCTGCCGACCGCTGTGAAAGAAATGACCATAAGAGCATTAACAGTGCGCAAACAAATTTTAAGTAAGCATTGTGCTGAGAGACGCCTACCTCTCTCACAACAACAGCCACAAAGGATGTGTAGTAAGCGCCCTCGCATGTTATTTACACACTTAGTCGAGGCTCATTTTCGCGTGCATTGGCAAATTAAGGCAGTGCAAGTTCTAATATCGTATTCTAATCCCAAAAGCTCGAACAAGTATTGAAATTTCAATGCTTCTGTTAGACCCAAGTAGACTCTCTCCTTACTTTGTTAATGAAAAGCCCCTTGGGTGTTTTAGCTTTGACAGATCGATTGATTTTAAAGAGTTTGCAGATATAGTGTGGCCAAGCGGTGATGTAGATCATCTTTCATACGTTTGATTTCCCCTTCTTTGTTGTGTTCGTTCCGATAGGAAAGGCAAACCGTTCTTTTGTTGCGATAAAATCTGTTCTCGACATCAACATTAGAAGCATTGTAAACATTGCAGGAACTATCGTCTTTCTTTTTAAAGAATTGAAATTCGAATGTGTTGTTTGGTTTGTGTTCCTTAATTACTTTTTTTACGTTTCTCTCATTCATTTAAGAATATCCTATTGCGTCATTGTTGTATAGGCTCACACATGCACTTATTTCCTACAGTCTGCGTTATAAAGAATGCACATGATATTCTTTCTCATAGCTAACAAGGCTCTCAAATTTTGACACTATTATTTGTAAAAAAAACAGGATTTGCCTAATTTGACGATCTGACTTCACATGTTAGATGCGTAGAATCTGTTTTTACCTTAAAGCTTAAAAAAATCCAAGGAAAATAACATGCAACGAAAATACATTAAAATGTATGAAAATGAGATGGCCATTACGGATAACATGGAGTTTGCCCTTCAGAATCGGGTCATCAGAATCGCTTAGTACCGATTAACGTTCGGTTTTGTCGCGGGCCAAATTGGTTGCAGAGGACAAGAGATATGCAAACTGCCAACTGATAAGTGAAAGCCAATGTGTTTGAGTAGTTCTTTCGCCAGCTTTTAACGCTCTCTCGACATCAATTCACGCAGATACCATCATTCTATGATATTGGTTTTATTTCCGCAAATTGATGGAAAAAGTGCACGTAATTTTATTTCGGCGCTCGTTGGTTTACCCAAGGTCTCGTTTAATTTTTACATCACAAAGAGACACGGAATATTATTAACTGCGAAATGGGCAATTATTGAAACGCTTTGAAGTCGTTTGGAAAACCATTTTCTCTAAAAAGAGAGTGACAATGACAGCAAATGAAGTCTATTGTAGCCTTTTCATGAAAACGATGCCGTGACTATGAAGCTGTGAATTTGTTCCCTAAGGGTCTGAACTTAAGGGAATAATTACCATGGAAAAAATTACTGTCTGTCATTTTAATAGACATGGTGAAGTGAAAGCGTAAATTTCGGAAAGGAACAAACTAATATGTTTGTTAGATAAGGCAAAAGGTAAATGTCTTGCTGAAATAAACCTGTTTGATTTCAATGAGCTAATTTCTTGCCTGTTGGCCGCAGATTGGGATCGAGCATTTTTGTAAAAAATAGAGGCAAGTTAGATGAAGAGAGAATTTTCTTGCTTTTTTGACAAGCCACAGGCTGTTGTTTGCGATGCTAAATCTCTCTATTAACGCGCTTGTCACGTCGCATGGGGACTTAAAAATCAACAGTACGACAGCTACGGTGCTGACAACGCCACAAAGCAAGAATTTTGTTGGTTAACAGAGGAAAAAAATCGTGCTGTACGTGCGGCTCGCATTTAGTGCATTTTTCTTTGCCGTACTTCTCAAAACAATTAGCGTGAAGTCACCAAATTATAGGTTTTGACAACAGTAGTATAGGAGTTGGGGGTATGAGATCATTTTGTAAAAATGCTCTCATCCCAACCCAACTCCATACTACTTTACATTTGACGGTTACATATTTTTGATCTCGTATTTTCGGTCTCATATTCTTGGAAATCTATATGGTTTATATTTCTGCGAATCTATGCCGTGGCGAGGCAGAATGGATCCAACGCAAAATTTATTTTGGAACTATATGTTATTTAAAATGCGTGACTTTCTTAGAAAAATCACAAAGCATGGCATTCTCGGAAATAAATAAAGGGGGTTTCCCCGTGATTTTCAACCAATGAAAAGTTAACCCATAAATTAACCAAAACCGAAAATACAACCAAATGGTTCAAATTTTGGTTTTTTTTCTGGTTGGACATTTTGTGTTCAATCCTTTAAAAGAAATGTTATTTTAGTGTGTTAATGTTGTAATGACCGTATGCATGACTTGTCACACCATTATTGTGAATGTACCGCTTGTCATCGAAGCAAGATAATGATACTTTATTAAGCTCATAGCTTCCAAGTTGATGTAAGTTGCTTCTAATCGTTTTCATGGTGTGATGCAGTTGCTTGTTATTAAACAGTACGTTTTTATAATTTTCATGAGTTATGTTCTTTTTGATGATATTCTTTTTAATACCCTTAGCGGTCTTTCCGCCTTTGTCATTGTCTTTCATATATGAATACATTTTCGATCGCAATCCGACGAATTCGGTTATTGGTATACCTGCTGCCTCGTCTTTGAATTTACCGATTACTTTTTTGTTTGTCGTGTCGAAATATTGTGAATCTTCGGGATAATCACTGTTATCGAATTTGTCTTTATCATTCCAAAAGTCTTGGTACGCATCACTGGTTTCAATTTCATAGGTCAAGCTGTCTGTGTCTGTGAATAATAATTTCGCTTTGCTACCGTATTTTTGTTTGATGTAGTTATAATGAAAATCATACATTAGTGTCTTGCTAAGATCTAGGATACACATACCCACATATGCCGGCCTGTTTAGGGTTAGTGTTTCTTTGATTTTATGCACTGCCACTAGATTTTTATTGAAGATCTTACTACTAACATATGTTGGTTTGGCAGCCATTTTTGACAGTTTGTTTTTATCAGTTACTAATCTGACATCTACTCGCTTTCTGATATTTTCCATTGTTTTCCCAAATACACTGTTATTCATAAGCTTGAAGAAGTCTTTTTCAAAAGCATTTTTAGCATTGGTTCTCTTCTGTGTGTTGAAATCAATGTATTCTTTCAACCATGGTGACTGATTGAACTTTAGAACTCGATGGATTTTGGTTATTTTCAAACCAAGATCGGTGTACAATTGTAGGTTCCTATAATGAAGAACACACTTTTCTTTGTTGCTTAATGTAGGTATCAGTTTATGAACTAAGCCAGTTGACACTTTGAATTTATTGGCTATTTCTTGGCAATAATTAGAAAGCATATCTTTGTTGACTTTGACCTTTTCGGCTGCTAGCGGATAATCATTATGCAGATCGTGTAATTCTTTGGGATATTCCAAATCAACTTCTAATATCAAACCTTTATTGCTATTTTCTTTATACTTGGCTAGGTCTATCTGATTAATCTGGTTTTTAGCCAACCATTTAAAACCACCAGTTGGAAGGGATTGGCTCATTGCCCAACCATACAGATTGTTAGCATCTAGATACATTATATACTTTGAGGGCGCCTTCTCATCATACGTTTTCATGTATCTATTATTAGCTTTGCCGTATCGATTTGCTATGTATGATGTACCACCACGCATGCCCTTTTCAATGAATTGAAACATATCAATATCAGTCATAAGCTCCAATTTAATGTCAGTCATCTTTAACATAGCATCCCAAGAAAGCCCAGGACTGGTAAAATAATGACAGGGGTCTAGTTTGTAGTATTGCAGACAGGTCTTTCGAAAGTTTTCAAACACATCAGCTAACAGAAGGATGTCAGATTTAAGATATAAGTCATGGTACTCGCCCATATTTTTTAGATCAAAAGTGTTCCATACATTTTGAGCATGTTTGTATTGATCACCTGAGATATGCTCATCATTTAATATACTGTAAAATTCTTCTTTTGGTGGCAGCTTTTCATTGAATTTTTCAAAACTGTCCATAAAGTCATATGGGTATACTCCCTTCTTACTCATCAAATCAAGCTCTTTACCTTTGAATTTTTGAGAAGTATATATTAATGCTTCTTTTGGTAGGTTGCTCACCAGTTTATCAAGACTTGAGCTCATGAATTGAAAACTATCAATAAAGGTCAGATGATTACCAAGCATGAAAGCCATATACTTTTCCATGTTGTTTGGTATGGCATTGATATTCATTTGGCATGTTTCACCTTTCTTGTTTGTGTATGTATGCTTTTTAACTATCTCACCAATTTCTTGCATTATAAAATGACTGTCATACCCACGGAGATTGTGAAACATAACTGGTATTTTCTCAGTCAATCTGAAATTTAGGTTACAATCTTGGTGAGCTGATCCTCTGTATTTACCTGTGATATGGCAATGGTCTCTAACTCTCACATCATTTTCATTGTATTTTTTATTGCAGATATGACATTCATTAGCTTTTTGAAATTCTTTTTCATCATCTTCAGTCATTCTCAATGGTTTATTGAAATATTTTTTCATGATCTTCTTGCAATATTTAACTTCCTCTAGCATAGCTTCCATAAATTTGTAAACAGCTTTTTCACCTCTATAAATTTGTACTGGTTTTGTGTATTTATCATCATAACAACACACAACCTTATATCCATAACCACAGTCTGTGTGTCTCTGATAAGCCTCTGTGTACGATTTATCATCATTAGGTTGGCAACCGGATATCTTTTCTGTTATAGCTTCAAAATCTGCATAAATGACGAATGGTACTGGTAGTTGTTTATGGAAATTATTGAATTTTAGTATGTTATCATCTTTTGTTGGCATTTTGATAGCTTGTGTGCCATTTACTTGTATGCAGTTTTCTTTATGATCAGTTAATACTCTTTCAGAACTGAAACATTGTAAGCAATGCATACAGAAGTGCTTCCTTTCCTTGTGTTTTGTTTGATTGTACATGAATTTGTTGAAATCTTTGATCAACACATAATGCTTGTTTTCATTTTCTGTTATAAGAAGCAGATTCATGCAATCTTTATACTTTTCTTTTGACACATAAATGGGATATTTTTGTTTGTTTTCATAACCGAAAACATTGATGTTAATTTCATTCTGCTTTTCTATTTTGTTGTACTGTTTGGTAGTCACTGGAAATTCAATTCCTGAATAATTCAAATTTTCAATGAATGCTTTGTCTGATTTTTTGATTCTCTGTGGGTATTTGTCTTGAGGATTGAGATGTCTTATGTGGCACCACCTGAAGCATTCATTATCCTCATTTTTCATGTTGATCAATCCTTTTGCACTGTGTTTGAGTTCATTTGGCAATTTGATGTAAGAAGATCCTTTCATTGGCTCGTATTTTACCACATTGATATAATGATTTTCAACAGATTGAATAGTCCAACCAGATCCCTCTGAAATCCAAACTGCAATCTTGTTTAGTATGACTTGTTTTGACAAAGATAAAGCTAGTTCAATTTGTGTGTCATTTGTTATTGTTTGTGGTTGACTGTTGAAATAAGCCGTTTTGATGATTTTTTCTTCTCGCCCTGTTTGCTTTTCAAATGTGACCCTCAGTGTTTCAACAAACTTTAGACCTTTCATTGATTTTAATATTTTTCCAATGTGAATGGCAACAGCCTTTCTTGTATTTTGCAGTTGCATAAGTGGGTCTTTGCTGTTTTTTATGTTGATTTCATAAGACTTCGTAAACCCTTTTAAAGCTTTGTTCGTTTCTTGTATTATGGTCCTCGGTAATGGAATTGGTCGTTTTTTGGATCTAGGTGCTGGCACTGGTCTGTTTAATTGTTCTATTTCTTCCAGCCATTCAGAAGGAGGAGCAGGCAGTCTCTGCCTCTCAAAATAGTCAACAAGTTCTTTTACACTCTTTCTTGGTTTTGAGATCGGTCTTGTTTTTGTCCTCGGTGCGGGCACTGGTTTTGTATTTTGTTTTATAATCAATTCTATTAATTCTTCTTTGCTCAGATTTTGAAGCGAACTTCGGTTCATAATATTTATCATATTATTTGCCATTATAATATATCTATAGATAATAATTCTTTAAGTCAAATTATGGTGCGTTTACAGTTCAACACATACGGGAAGTATGTATTTAACTTTTTTAAAAGAGAAGTGATATGAATAAATTAATTGCTATTTTCATGTTTATCATAAATGTAACCCGTATTATATGTAAATGAATTTTTGAAATGTTTCTTTGTTTTTAAATGGCAATGTTTGCCAGCAAGAGTGTAGTTTCTACCATTGTTGCATATTTTACAGTACCATTCTTTATGCAACATGTAGTCGGTTTTTATTTTTCTTCTTTCTTCATCAGTATAAAATCTTGGGCGGCCAACTGGTCTTCGATCTTCCATATTATATTACTATATATTTTATTTTTTATATATTTTGTATCAATTTCAATGGTTTCAAAAAATCGCTGTACCTTTTAAACTCTCTGAACAAAAAATCCATTTTGACATCTATGATGTGAAACATTTTCCCGATTTCTTTCTTTGGTCCTCCTGTTTTCAATGCTTTGATCAACAATGGTACTGCTTCTGAATGAACATAATGCATATAACCTGCGTTCCTGACCACTATTTCACAAATCATTTCTGTGATCACTTTTCTTACAGCCATGGTTTCAATTATTTGGCTTCCTCTGAACATATACTATATGTTTCGATTATCTTTTACACAGATTCATCACTGTCTTGTGACGCAAAAGATTCTGGCGAACTTGGGCAACTAAAATCCGATTCGCTTTCTTGTGATGAAAAACTTTCCGGTGAGGATGGTACCCAGTCAGAATCCGACAGATGGGAATCCTGATCGCTTTCATAATAGAAACCAACTTTTTCTTCATTTTCAAACTTGTCCATATAATATAAGTATATATTTTATTTTTTTATAAGTATTTATGCGCGTTTGTTCGACCACAATTCATATGTTTTCAATGTCTTTCAATGGTATCCAACTGTTGAATTCATCACTGTATCCCTTCCATTTTACCAAAGCTTGTTTCTTTTTGTAGTCTCTTCTGATCACTTTGTCAATACGGAAAATATCCTGCTTTGCTTTTAATAATTCAGGTTCATAAAAACTGCCTTGTATCTCTTCACCTCTGAGATCTTTTAGTTTGTATGTTATTGGATTAGTGTATTGGATCTTATCAACTGTAAACACTTCTTCGGTCCAGTTTGGAGTATATCCTTTATCGAACACATTCCGTTTATACTTGGATATTCGAACCTGGGCACCTGTTTTGAATTTAGGTTTCTGTTTTAATGGCTCCATATCACCATATAGATTGAAGTAAACTATACCTTCATTCCTCTTATTAGATGCTTCTGCAGGTGTCATCTTTATGCTTGAATGTTTTGTATTATTATACTGTTTCACTAGTTTGGACAGCATATCGAGATACATTGTATTACCTTGAACTGTGAACTGCTTCCACATTTTGGACTTGATTGTTCTATTCCATCTTTCGACCACTGAGGATTTCTCTTCATTTTCAGTGGAGTACATATGTATCCCATTTTTGTCTAACAAGTCCTTCAAGTGTTTGTTATAGAACTCCTTTCCCTTATCAACCCATAAATATTGTGGTCTTCTGCCTTCCTTGAATATTGTTTTGAATGCTTCAGTAACGGATTCACCTTTCTTATCCTTCAATGGGACAATCCAACCGTATTTGCTGAAAACATCAATAACCATGAGAAGATACCGATAACCTTTATTCCATTTGCTAAACTGTTGCATTTCAACTAGATCACTTGCCCATATTTCATCAATATGATTTACGATTACACGCCGCCGAGTAAAGTTGCGTCTTATAGATGCATGTAATTCATCTGCTAATTTTTCTTGCCAGTTTTCTTTACCCGACGGCTTTTTTCCGTTTTTTGAAACTCCAAGACCTAGTTTCTGCTTTGTATTGATAACATTTCTTGCCAACCAATGCCCCCATTGTCTTTCATTATACGGTACGTTGTCTAAAGCTTGAACCATTTTCCTATCTGCTTTGTTTTTACATTTCCTATCATCCTTGCAGACGGAATAATCAACATCGTGTTGCATTGCTATTGCATCAGTTTTGCCAGTGGGCATATCATATATTTCCAATATTTGACCAGTTTTTGGGTCATACTTCAGTTGATTTTCTAAATCATTATAAGGTCCTGTGTAATGATGCCCAGGTAATGTCCATCCACCTTTTGGTTTCGGCAATTTACCAATAGCTTTGTGAATGTCAACAGCGCCGCCGTCAAGATCTTTTCTGTTTGTTGTGTATTTTTTATTTGGTCTTATTTTTGTTGACAATTGATCGAGAGCTTCAGAACCGACTTTATGAAGTAGAGGGTTCATTTTTCTCAAACCATAATCGATTGCTTTTTTCTGCAATTTTGGGTCTCTCATTAATTCGGAACCATAATATCTACCCATTTCAACGGCTTTTTTGCCAAGATAAGGTACTCCTTTAGTTAAAAATAATTCTGTTCCTGTATTAGCGATATCACTGAGTAAGCCCGCTCCCAACGGGCTGTTTAGTTTCCCTGTTGTTTGACAAATTTGGTCTTTGTAATACCACATTCAGCACAAGTGCAAAAGAACATTAGTCTACCATTTTTAGCTGTTTTGTAACCTGAAGGTTCAACACATTCGGTCACTTTCTTTTGTTTAACACAATATGATTTCATAATATATATAAGTTAGATATTTCTGAAATAATATTCAATAAATCTCTCATTTTTCATTGTATCATTTATGTCAAACACTTGTAATAAATCATAATACGAATTACCCTTATTCATTTCATTTAGAAAGTATAAACAGAAATACCCACAAGTTGTTGTTTGTATGTTTTGTATCTGATTGTTTTGATGTAACAAAGTTAGATTTTTCTTTTTGGCATGATTCACAATCTCTTGAAATGGAGGCATACCAAACGAATCAAAATAATTTATTACATCATTCTTAACATAAGTGGCCACCCAATGACTTCCGCTCATATAAGCTGGTTCAAGATTGTATATGAATAACGCCTGTTTATGGTTATGTGGAACTTTTTCATCTCTTGACAGTACATCATTGATTGGTATGTTTAAATATTTACACCATTTTTTCAGATCGTGATTGGACATAGGTATGTTTTTGTGAAATTTTGGTTTCACAATATTGCCCCCAAAATGGGTATGCCATTGAATGGACTGTTTTTTCCCAATAGTAACCCTTTTCCTTTTTTGGTTGAGGATGTTTTTTTTTTTCTACCATTACCAGTCACATATGGCGGATAACTATAAAATGGAGGGGGCATTCCAATTCTAGGTGCTCCTGTACCATCCTTTTTCGACGAAGGTGGTCTACCTACCCTCGGTGCTCCTCTTCCCGTTAGCTTTTTGACAAGATTCAAAGCCAAAGGAATTCCAATGCTAGCTAACAGAGTGCCTAAAAATCCACCTGATTGTGTTTTGGTCGGTGTTATTTTAACGCCAGATCCTGTTTGAGCCGCATTCATTATGTCTCTTTGCTGTTTGGTTGTAAACATATTCAGATATGGCATCAGTTGATTGATTGCATTGAAAGGTATCATCATGGGTAATGGCATAGCACCACCTTTTTGACCAGATCCTAACAATTTTTTAGCTCCGGCTTCTGCTAAACCACCAAGAGCACTCAACCCAAGGGTTTTACCAATTGCTGGAAGAGCTCTCATACCAAGTGACAATACGGTGCTCAAAAGACTTCCGCCTACTTGTTTTCTGATATTGGTCTTAGCAAGCTTAATGTCCATTCCTTTGTTCAATTGTCGATTTTTTTGCAATCTTTTTTTCACCATTGCTGGAACATAAAGAGTGTCGTTTCCATTAAGAGAATCATTTGTCAGTCTTAGAACAATTGTTTCCCTTTTATGGTAAGCATTACTCAGATTCTTTTTTTGATTATCTGACAGTCTTACGTTTATTTGATGAAGTTCAGTCATATAATATATGTTACATAATTCCAGTCACAAAACATATACAAATAAATATGTGTCATTCATGGGATTAAACTATAACCAATTCATTACCCACCTTGTCAATAACAACCGACTCGTCGTACAATACAACTGCATGGACATTGAAATCTGCTGCACTATTGGCACTTATTTTATACCTGAAAATCAACTGTTTAGGGTCTCTTGTTACTTTTTCTGTTTGATATGACAGATCGAAATAAATCAGTGGATATAAACTATTGTAATTAGCTAGATTCAACTGCGTTCCGGTGTTGTAATCATTTTTTCGCATTGCATAAGACATGAGATCATTGAATATTCTCACTTTGCTTTCACTGTCATATTCTGTTTCTGGGTAGAAAACACCATTGCCATATTCGAGTCTGCATGTTGTTAAATAACTGTTTGCGTTTGCTTCATTCAGTTTGAAGGTATCAAGTATATATGGATTTTGAGTTGCAACTCTGGTTTTAGCCCGTTGTAGATAAACAAAAATTGCTTTGACATTGTCAATGCTGGAAGAAATCTGAAAAAAACCACTGACTCTAGCAGGTGCTGACACTGCATATAGTTCACGCTGATATGTCCATTTGTGTTCTTTCATGAAAGAGCTTACAAATTTGTCGTACATACTGTCTTTTGGTGTTAATTTTGGAACCCATAGTAGAAATCTGTTAATCACTACTCTTCCGGCATCTGCTGCTGCTGCCCTATTGATGAGTTCATTGTCGTTCTGGAGATTCAAATTGAATTGTAACTGCATAGGAACCAACATTTTATCCTGCAACTCTTCAAAAAAACTGTAACGATTGAGAGGTATGATCAAATTCACATCTTTTGCTCCTCCCGTTCCATCATCGTTGGTAGCTTGTGTAAGCACTCTTCTAGATTCATATCCTGAATTAGTATTGGCTGTCGTAGCATTTGTGTCTAAATACCAAAAACTGTTCTTAGCTACACTTCTCGAGTAATCATCAGAATATTCCAACAGATTCTTCACAAAAGTGACCTTATGTAGATTGTCAGTGTCATAAACAATTTTCCCAGCACTTTTAATCATCATATGTGCAATCAATGAATGAGATCCGTTTATCACCGTTATTCTATCGGCTGCTGCATAACCAGCTCCATCTGCTATTTTTTGTAACTGGAATTGAACCTCGAAATAAGCATTGTACCAATCATAGAAAGAACTCCGGTCGTTGATGGTGAATCTATAACCGTTCTTTTCTTGATGTTGATTATTTCCAGGGGCTCTAATTACATCATCAAGTTGGAAACGCACCAACTCATTTCTTTGCAATAATTCACTTGTTCTAAAAGCCATTTATACTATTGTATTATATAATTTTGCTGTCATGTTATTTATTTGAAAAATCTACGCCTTCTTCCAGATCCGGATATCAATCTATTTAGTATCATGTCAGCGCTTTCATCTTGCTGTTTCTGTTCAATGGGCAAGGATGGAACAATTGCTTTTTGTGTTGGTGTTGTGGCTCCTTTTCTCAAATTTGCTAATTTTTTCATTATTAGGTCTCCTGACTTTTCTGCCACCGTCTTGCCAATTTTATCACCTGCATGGGAAACCCCTGATTCTAATGCCTTCTTTGCTAATGGCTTAGCAAATTTCTTGAAAACAGACGATGCCACACTCTTCAATGGTTTAAAAATGTTGTCTAAGATAAGCCCAGACCCTTTATGTTGAAATACAAATTTACCAAGTTTTGGGTGGTAAAACCTCTTAAATTCATACGGTTTCATTATACTGTTACATTAGATACTTTTTAAAATCAGCGAAAAAGACGTATCTGCTCCATTCAGATCCACTAATCTTCTTTTTCCATCTGTTATCATGATTCTGATTGATGAAATTGTAGTTTTGTTCACAGGATTAAATGTAACTCTTTGTGGTTCGAGGGTGAAGGAGTAACTTGGTTTTAGTACACTGGTTGAGAATGAATAAATAATGTCTGTTTCTTCACCGTCAACTAAACTTTCGTTTACCAAATCGCAATGAATATTGAGTACGTCTGTGTCTTGACTGAGATTTGGCACTCTTGGTCCAATATGCGTTCCACTTGCTAATATCTTTTTGTCGAAACCGATCAGTTCATTAAAATTACTTGCTCTTAAATCAAGTTGGTAATTTGCAGCTAATGTAACCGTGACTCTGAATGTTGTTTCGTTGAATTCAAGAGTTATCGGATACGTATCACCAGTTTTCGTCACATTTTTAATATGTCTGTCAAAGTCCGTATAATTCCATACCCCAGCTGGAAAGGTAATGTCCTTAAAAGTTGAACCATTATCGGAGCTGTATTTGATTAATTGATTTTTGTACCCAGCATTGACATTGAACCAAGTGAATGACATGTTAATGACTCTGTTAAGACCGATAACGTATTGCTTATTATTGTCTAGAGTTACAGGTCTGGTGAAATTTGTTGTAAAATCTTCTGGTTTATTATCCCCTTTATTTTTCACACTGTAAGATGATAAAACTATCTCTCGTTCCATTATGTGATTAGGTTACATTAAATTTGGAAATATTGTTTGTATAATTTACCATATTGTGATTTGTTAATTGTTGTCATTTTCAATAATGTGTCCAATATAGAAACACCCATATTTCGCATGTCAATGCTTGTATTGCCAGCCAATATCTCACCAATGATTAAATCCAATTTTTTTATGAGTTCTTTCGGTTTGTTGAAAAATATCACATTACCACCTTTCTGTTTTTTCCTACCAGAACCTTTCATTGTTTCCATTTTATTTTGATAATGTTTTATGTATTCATTTAGAGTTTTCATAGCGCGATCCACTCTTTTGTTTTCCTCTTGCCTATCAGCTTCCGTTATATTCCCACTTTTGTATTGCTTTGTAACGTTTCCTTTGTAGGCTTTCAATTGATTTCTTTTAAATTTAGCCGCATTGACAATCTTATTGAGATATTTTTTGTTTTTTCGTTCAGTCATTTCTTGTTGATTTATTACCTTTTCAACAGAATCATAATTTGGTATACCAAGATCACCTAATATCTCATTTTCCATATCTTCTTCATCCATTCCATAATCGATCGCATCGTCATCATCATATTCTGGTGGTAATTCTGGTTCTTCAGGAAAGTACTTAGGATCAACATACATCTCTTTTTTTCCTTCCAGAAGATCTTGTAAAGACTCTTCATATGTTGGTGGTTTTGGCACCAGTTGTTTTTCTTGCTGTGGCAAAACAGGTTGTTCAAATAGATCACCAAGATTCATATCTGGAACTTCATCCTCTATATCAATGCCGTAATCAGGAACTTCTCCTTTCTTCAGTGGTCGTTTTTTCCTTGGCAACCTTAAAGCCTGATTACTATCAATAACATCATCCAATTTACTTGTAATTGGTTGGAATACTTTTGAAAATCCCTGTTGACTGGTCTTCTGATCGATATCATGTTTTGTAATTGCATTATGGACATAATTGATCTTGTCCCCTAATTCAGATTTACTCTTTGCGAGTTCTTTCCACTTAAGTAAACTCATTTATTGTTATATTGTTACGTTACATAAAATGGAAATTCATATATAAAAAATAGCGTTTTACACCGTGTTGAACACCATGTTGAACACAACTTTATTGAAACAATATACCCATATGATATAAATGAAGATACCTAATTATGATACTGGCGACGATGTTGTCACAAACTTCACACAACTACATGATTTTATGCCTGATCGATGCTTCCGCATGCTCATTTGTGGACCTTCTGGTTCGGGAAAAACAAACACACTGATGCATATGATTCACAATCTGTTGTATTTTGATAAAATATACCTTTATGCAAAAAACTTAGAGCAGTCAAAGTATCAGAATCTCATGAAAGAGTTCGAACCATGGAGTGAAGAAGCTGGTTATGATATCATTGAAGCAAGCAATGATAAAATAATGCCTGTAAAAAATCTCAATGGTGACAATCAAAAAATTGTGATATTCGACGATTTCGTATGTGATAAAAACCAAAAACCATTAGTTGACTATTTTATACAGGGGAGACATAAAAACTGCTGTGCCATATATTTGAGTCAAAGCTACTATAAGACACCAAAAGATATTAGATTAAACTGCTCACATTTTGCCATTTACGATTTTCCTAGTAACAATGAAAAAAGTCTCATATGTCGTGAAAACAATGTCTCACAACAATTATACGAGAAAGCAACTAGAGACCCTTTTAGTTTTATATATATTGACAAACCCAAGAAACAAGTAAAGAAGAATTTCGATGAAAAAATATAAACCAATTGTATATATGAGTTACTCAAATGGTAAATTACCTGAAGACACTTATTCACATGAAAAAGTTATTGAAATAGTAAAAGGATTGCCTGGTGTTGGTTTTAAACTAACAGATGACGGTGATTATGATATGCAGAATAAAAAACTGAGAAATTTAGATTCACCTCAAACGAATGACGATGCAACTACTAAGAGTTATGTTGATAAAGAGGTTTCTGGGTGTTTAAAAATAGATGGGAGCAATGCAATGACTGGCGCCCTTAATATGGATAATAGACGGGTTGAAAATATAGCCCCTGCTAGACATGGCCAGAGTGACGCTGTCAGTAGTGCGCATTTGCATAACTTTTATTTCGATTTAAATACAAATGATGGAAAGATAGAAGCCCAAAATCCGATCGACATGAAAAATCAAAGAATCTCAGGAGTGCAAGATCCAATATTACATTCAGATGCTTCCAATAAATTTTACGTTGACAGCTCTTTTAATTTAAAGCTGATAAAACGGAGCTGGCTAATTATTTGAAAAAAGATGGAAGTATTTCCGTAACTGGCAATTTTGACTTTGGAAATAATAAAATCAGCAATCTTGCTGAAGGCACTGGCAATTCTGACGCTGTTACAAAACACCAATTACAAACTGGTTTATCAACCAAACCCAATACAAATCAGGTTGTGTTGCGAGATGGTACGCAGGACATGACTGGAAATTTAAATATGTCACAAAAAAAGATCGTCAATCTTGCTAATCCGACAGGTAGAAATGATGCCACTGGAAAAGGTTACGTTGATCGATTATTTTTAGATTCACTTCGTTTAGACGGTTCAGCTAAAATGACAGGCAATTTGGATATGAACAATAAACGAATAATCAATATAGCCAACCCAACAGGAAACACTGACGCTGTAAATAAACAATACCTTGAAACACACACTACAAACTTGAATTTGCCCGATTATTTGAAAAAAGACGGTTCTGTTATTCTGACTGGAAATTTGAATATGAATAATAATCGACTAACAAATCTCGGAAACGCCACACATAATCAAGATGCCATCACTTTGAAGCAAGTGAATGACGGTATTGCAACTGTTTCTACCGAAAACAATAAATATACAGACGAACAAATAGAAAAAAACAAGAAATATGTAGACGACGAAATAGTGAAGAGTCACATAACTACTCACACAAACAGAGAAAATGTGCTGAAATATGCTATGGATGATGGGGAATTTACAGAAGATTATGGAATACAGGATGCCACTTTAACCAACTATAATGACTCACCACATAAAAACAACAAAAAAGCATTTTCATTCAATGTTCAAAAGGCAGCAGATGGTTCCAGTCTGTTTAAAGGACGATTCGATTTTAATCTATTCAAACTGATACGTGACAATTATAGCGATAAATATACTGTGTGTTTGGAAATATATTTCCTGAGAACCGGTTTCGATGTGGAGTTTAATTCATTTCAGGTTACTTTTGAAAAAAGAAACATGAACACTGATAGAACCACTACGGTCAAAACCAACAGAGATTATAAATATTATCGCTTTATCATGAACTTATCACCAGATGGTTCTTCACCAACTATCGAAAGACGGTTATATGTAACTGTTCAAGCAAATTATGACAATAGAAGCCCAACTCTTTTACCATTGTATGCCCTGATTTACGGTATAAAAGGCGAAGCAAAAAACAACCTTGATTTCACAATTTATGATTACAATTTGGCTTATGAGATTGTAAATGATCAATTTTTAATGCATGTGCCAATCAATATGAATGGTAATAAAATTTTAGGGTTATTTGATAAGATATTACCGTCTTACGCCTATGGAACCACTTCAGAATCATCACTGGGTTGTGATTTTAATATTTCTAGAACAGTACCTCTAACATTTACTAAAATTTATATCGATAAAATAAAAATTCATGCTAAAAAAAATTATCCATCAGAGTCGAATCACGATATAACTTTTTATGGAGACGCTAGTGTATTTTATGACATAGATTTTTCAACAAGCAAAATACTTACTGTCAATATCAATCGATATTTTGAAAACATAACAAACATACGAATAAATTTTGATGATGACGATGGGGATGGCGTAAGATCTTATGTTTACATTATACATTACAAAACATTGCTGATTAATTGAATTATATAATGCAACAGTATATGACATTGTATGTAAAAAATTTAGATGGTACACATCTTCTTGACGACAATGGTGACAGAATTGAATACACCATTGACTATCACTCTGATGATGATTTTACCTATCAAGCTCAAGCTCAACTTTCAGTAAACGATGATGGACATATAGAAACTGACAAAAATCTCATCGTTAAGGCTGCTACGGAAGATAACCATGTTGTCATAAAAAAACAACTCGATTTGAAGTTAGACAGATCGACTTTTATTATTTCGAACAGTCTTCCTGGTATACCAGTGTTAGACAAAATCAGCATTGCATTAATTCCAGCTTTATCAGTAGTCACAGTCGATTCAAATGACAGAGTTAGTTCATGGATTGATCCTGTGAATAATATCGATTTTTCACAACAAACCAATTCAAAAAAGCCTCTTTTTCTAAGGGATTCAACAAAAAAACTGTTTTTTGTACGTTTTGATGGTAGTGATGACTATTTGGAAAAAAATTCGTTTGATGTTTCTGAAATAGCAGGTAAATCTGGTAACAAATGTACAGTAATACTGGTTGTCAAAACAAAAGCGATAACTAATCAATCACAGTTTCAATGGGGGCGTGGAGCCGTCAGATTCGGTGTGCATATACCATGGGGAGATGGTACAGTCTATGTCGATTTTGGTTCCTCGTCAAATGGCAGACTTAACATTCCTTCTTTGCTGAATCTCTCTGGTAATATCGAAGTTTGGACAATTCGTATTAATGGGACAAATCTAGAACTCTTTAGAGGCGTTACATCAATCAGTGCGATTAAAACAGAAACAATTTCTGCCACTCTGACAGGTTCAGCTCAAGAAATGTTTATTGGATGTCAGGTTCATACTGATGGCACTGCTGTGAATTTCTGTGAAATGGATTTATATGCTTTTGCTGTTTGGGCAAAATCTCTGTCTGATAATGAATTAAAAAATATGTTCAGGTTCATTCAAAATCATTTTGATTTGTGATGTGGATTTTCAAAATATATAACTCAATATATATGTATATCGACAATTTATTACGATTTGTGGAATATAGTTTTCAAGAAGCAAAAGAAAAACATCCATGCATTAATGACAAAATATTAAAATCAGCACTTGTTTATCAATACCTGCACTGTTTCTATTTTAAAAGAGACATGTCTATGAATGAGATTCTTGAACTCAATGATGGTGAAATTGGTCTTCTTGGACCAGGTAGTGGCTGTCTAACATGGTTACTTGAAAAGATCTTCGGTTGGATTGATATATTAAATTCACATAGTGTATTACATGATGCTTCCGGGAGGTTTTATGACCACCATAAGCTCGGTAGAGGTTACACTTATGCTATTTCAGAAAAATACACAACTAAACTGATTAAAAGATCACCTTTTTGTGGTCAAGTCAGTGGTATACTATATTGTCTATGCAGACGATTAACAATCTAGACCATATATATGGCAGATCGAAAAAAGAGAATATTCAGCTGGAACCATATTTCAGACAAACTCTCAGAAGATCAGGTCGACGAACTAAAAAGCTATTATAAGGCATACCATAGAAAGTGTTGGGCTTACAAAAAGGCTGTCAAACGCTTCAAAAAATTCAAACTTATTGGTAATACTATTTCTATCATAACTGGTACTGGTGGGATTATTAGTGCTGTTGTAACTGGTGGTATAGCCCTAGTAGCTATAAGCACAAGTGCTTTGTTAATCAAGTCTTACATGGATTTCCAATCATTGGATCTTAAAATACAAAATTGTACATACGCATACCAAAGTTATCAGCATCTTTTGAATTCAATAAAAGACATGTTGAGAAGCGGTGATTTTCAACCATCGTTTCACACAGAATTAAAAAATGTAGATGATTTTGTAACTGATGTTTGTCCTAGTGTTGACAAGTTCTACGCTAAATACAATGACAAATTCATTCCTTAACTATTTCATTAATTCGGTCTGATGCCAATGACAGGATGTCTTTCCAATATCGTTCATATGATTGAAGTGTCTTTTTGGATTTACTCGTCTTGACCTTTTCAAAAGGAAGATCAAGCATTTTAAATATTTGTTTTAAAATGAAATTTATGTTAATCATACGCTTTCTATCAATGTTAACATCTTTCACAACTTCCCCGATAGCCGCAAAAATTCGAATTATTTTATCCATATTTTTTACAGAAATCTGGAAACCATTTTTAATGGCAATGTTATTGATAATGTTTTTGATATGATATTTTCTTTGGTAAACACTTTTACGATGAAATCTATGCTTATTTGAGTGAAAATCAACAAATTCTATAAGTGGTTTATAGCCATTAACCAACCCACATTTTTTACAAACTAGCATATTGTTATCATTCACTATAAACGGTTCATCACAACATTGTTCTGTTTTTTTAGTAGGCTTTGAGATTTGTTTATTGCAAAATGGGCAGACCACTTCTTCCATATTGACAAGTTCTTTATGCAGTTCTTGGCAACTCATTATACTATTATATGAGATATTATTTTAGGTTTGTTAAAAACATATAGTTCCAAAATAAATTTTGCGTTGGATCCATTCTGCCTCGCCACGGCATAGATTCGCAGAAATATAAACCATATAGATTTCCAAGAATATGAGACCGAAAATACGAGATCAAAAATATGTAACCGTCAAATGTAAAGTAGTATGGAGTTGGGTTGGGATGAGAGCATTTTTACAAAATGATCTCATACCCCCAACTCCTATACTACTGACAACAACACGAACATCCACTGACAATGAACCATTTGTTAAACCCGTTACAGGATAGTTTGTTCGTATTGTACAACCTTAACAAGGTGAAGTAATCGCGGAGTACTTACGTTAGCGCTAAGTTACATTTTCAAGTGCCATTTTCGTCGAGGTAGTCCGTTGTCCTTGCTGAATAAAAAACTCCCTAATATTCGCTCTAAACGACTTGTCTTGCTCGTCCGGCTCTATTCAAGTGATTTTTTTGTTTCAGTTGCATTTAGTCATTGTACATTGGCAGTCTACTTTAATTGCCGGTTGTTTGGCGCAGTTCCATTTATAATCCTTGCGTATTTAAGGCTTTGCGTATGAAAAAACAGATATATTTGAATGCGGATTGAAACATTTGAGGTTGCTGATCTGTCTATAGCTACCCTTTAACTCGACAATTTGCTTTGTTTATGCCTGTATATATGTTGCTATTGTAGTTCGTTTTTGTCCTTTATTGTCTGTTGTCGCTCATACTGCAGTTCGTCTGGAATATAAACGTTTCCTTAGCGGCCAGAAACCTGGCGTTCGGCCATCGAATGTCTTGCTTTTATAACTTTGGAGTATAAATGAAATTTCGTGGTAACTTTCGTTTCATGTGTTGCTTTTCTACATATTTTCAACGACCATGCATCAAGTGCTCCTTGTAAATACGGTGTCTTTTTCGTGGCCGGGAAAGGAAAGGAAAGGAAAGGAAAGGAACTTTATTTAAGTGTCTATTCATTTTAGCGATGGAGTGCTAATCGGGGACACAGTAAACTGAAAGCATGCAACAATTCAACGCAAATCAAATCAAATGTTGGTTTTTTGAAGAGAGGGGAAAACCGGAGTACCCGGAGAAAAACCTATCGGTGCAGAGTAGAGAACCAACAAACTCAACCCACATATGACGCCGAGTCTGGGAATCGAACCTGGGCCATATTGGTGGGAGGCGAGTGCTCTCACCACTGCGCCATCCCTGCACCCAACAGGATTTATTAATAGCACACGTTTTTAGGTTGATACGCAACTCAACAGCTTTTAAGTAATTCGCCTATTGCGCCCACTCTCAGCAGTTACCGAGTGCCAACAGCTGGTCGATTTCTTTACCTGTTACAAGTGGCATTTCTGACATTAAATTTTAAACAACTTAATTTGTTTGAAGGAAGGCTCTTTTAGTGAACTTATTTTACTCTTGCAAGGTGGACTTGGTTTTGAACCCCTTTAGGTAAAGTCAGTTTGTCGCCCGTTTTTTAAATTTATATTATACCCTCACTTGTTGAACTGAGTTATCTGATCTTGAGAAGTTGCTTTGATAAGAGGAGAAGTCAGAAAGTCCGTCACATGCACTGGTGCTGAAGATCTTATTTTCCCACGGCTTTAGCTGTTGATAAATATTGCATTGCCATGTCAAAGTATTGTAGTTTCCTTGAGTTTCTAGTGAACAGCTTGAAGTTAAAAACGATTAATTTAGAAGATTGAATGTGATATTGCCCCAAGAGATCGTCACTCGTGATAACAGTCGAGTTGACTTAAACGAATCGTGAGTTCTCGCTGATAACAATATGGGCTTTTATTCACAGTCACGTCGTGGCGTTTGTTGACCTTTGTTGCCTGTTTTGAAATTGCCATACGAAATGAAAACTCGAAATTCTGCCCAAGGCGCGTAGATTTGGTGGCCTAAACCACCAGGAAACTGCACGATGTACACCATGTTGACGTCTGTCGAGGAAGGTGTAATTACTCATGCGCAGTAAACGCATGAGGTATAAAATGGCCTCCGTTTCTTGTTTTCCGTGTCACATTAGTGCATGGAAATTTATGCTTACATACATTTACACACATGACTGTAACTTTACGTGGGGCGGGGGGTAGGGGATTATTCAAAACAATTAATAGCTGCTGAAAAATGTATTGTTGAGACAGAAAAATTAATAGAAAGACTTGAAAAGAAGAATTAGAGTCTTAAAATGTATGTATGCTCGGAATATCAGTCCATTTTGCATGACAAAATAAACAGTGCGTGTTTGAAGAATTCAACCATCCCTCTCATGTTTCAAGCCCTTAAGTAGACTTGCCACAATTCCACCTCACGAGAATCCAGGGAGAAAATGTTTTGGCGAGCGAAGCGTGATTTTTTGGACGCGAATCTACACGAGACGAAGGACTTTTGAAAGTCTAGCCCTTAAGATGTGTCATTTTCTCTTGGATGTGCATGGTCGCACCCGAATCATCGGATCTTGACTGTTCAAACTTTGTGATTGTAGTCGCAGTCGTACGGCCCGGGTCGTACGGATCGAGCTGTTAGAATAAATCTTTTTCGATTGTTTAGGCAAAGGTAAGTTGTTGACATTAAAGACAAAATTATATATATTTTTTCTAATTTGTTTTACAAATAAACACTTTGCACGAGAGCGGGGATCGACATTAAGATCATTCAAACTGATCTCCAGTCATCTCAGCTCCTATATTGATCTTTGAGAACCTAAGAGCAGCTTTGAGCGAAACTGAGAATACCTGAGAAAAACTGATCCAACTTTTAGCAATCTGAACTGTTCTTAGAACTACTGTTATTGTCAGTATGGGCATGCGACGAAGTCAAAATGGGGAATTCTTTCAACAATACAGACTAGTCGTTGATATGCATTCTGTTTATTTGGTGGCAAAGGAATTTAGAGGATGCTTCAAGGGGAAATTCTGGTTTTCTGTCTTACTTTTGTTTCACTTAGAGGCCATGTGTTAACATTATTAAAATGTAAAGCAACAGTGAAAGCATTGTTCATTCAGTATATGTTTGAAACCAAAATTTTAGACCCTAGGAGCACTTAAATGAAGTTTATCTTTGCTCTTGCAAAGAATGTTCTGCTGTGTCATTTTATTCTGTTTGTTTTTCCACCTCAAAAGTCTTGTAACTATTGCACCTCTCAAACAGTTGATAGTATCATTGAGAATGGAGGAGCAATTTATCAGAAATGTTACTCCAGCAAAATATGTTTTTATTTCTGATTTTCTAAAGAAATTAGACGTAGACCGCCGGCCATGTAAAAGTTATTCATAGAGCAAGATGTCAGGGAAATTATCTTGCAATGCCATTTTGGATAATAAGGAAAAGCAGCACAGGCTTTTTGATGTGAACTTCTAGCTACTGCATTAGTTGTGTTTTCCAGTGATATGCAAAGCAAAAGATGAGTTACCAAGTTTTTGTATACAATGGTTCTGAACCAAAAAATGTAACAAAAGTATTTTCAAATTTAGATTCTGTTATTGATCTCTTTTGTTCTATTATTCAAAGTAAATTTAATTGTTTTGAAACAAACTATGAGGTTGCATTTCTTAGATGTTTATGTGAATTATCAAATAATAAGAAAGCATAAATCTACTTCAGAAATTGCAGCAAACTGGAAGAAAGAGGAGAGAAATTTACAGCCCAATGGACCCAGAGAAAGAATAAGAACTTCCTTCAAATTTTTTTGAAAAGTACAGGTCTATGGACCCATCGAAAAAAACAGACTCTTTCAATCAAAAATGAAAAGTATAGGTCAATGAACTCCCAACAAAACTGTCAACAAAAGTACAAATAACCTGGCAGCGCATGATTATAGGCTACTTAGAGCCTCTTGTTTTTGTTGAAAGCTTGACCGTTTGAAATGTCAAGTCTGGCAAGTACTGAAAAAGACTGTACTTCAGTTGTTTTTCGCTTCACAATTTTCCCAACTCTGGTTGTGGCTGGTTCCTAAGCACGATTTTCCCTTAACCACGTGCAGTGCCAAATGGCAACGTCACCTGGGACCAGTCTCCTACTCGCTCATCGAGCGGTGGACTGGAAGATGATTTCTGTGCAACATATTCCGCCACTGCAGAACCATGTCTCGGGCTGAGTGCAACCTATAAATTTTACAGCAACGCCGACAAAAGGTCTCTTGAAAATAAACCTTTTTGCGTTCGTAACTTTTTGACAGTTATTCCCTCCTTTTCGTGGTGAACTATATTCAATTCATGTCGAAGTAAACAAGTGTATTGGTAGAAAGACCACTAAAATTGTGTGTTCGCGTTGCCGTCAAAACCTCAAATTCGCTCATTTTGTGTTGTCTCGCAGAGGACGGTAAAAATTGAGCTAAAGCGGTTAGCCGAACATACAGTATAATTTGTTAATTCATTAAACGCAGAGTTTGAGACGTATGTGCTTAAACTTCCCAATAGGAATTTGATGTACTTCACACTCGTTTTTTTTTTTACTCGGAAGGTACTTAAAAAAAAAGAATGTAGTAATTATCTCGATCAACACGCTAGAATGTATTTTAGCCATTGGTAAATAGCTTTTCTCAGTACTTTTTATTGTTTTTAAATTTGTAAGAAGCAGTATAAAGTTTTTTTGTAGCTCCCGGCCTTGTATACACCGTAACTTGAACGTGAATATTTTAACTTTTTTTTTTTTCGCTGATATTAAGCATCGAAAAAATCAAGCTCAGAATTTACCGGATCTGTGTTGTCTTTGTTGTTAACTTGAATTCATTTTGATTCGAGATTTACCGGTTCTCTTTTGCCAATACACTTTTCTTACCTCACAGTGCTGTTTGTTGACTCGTCATTGAGCTGGGAAATCGGGATTTTTGCGCGTCGAATGCGTTCCCCAATCAAGTTTTGGGTCCAAGTAAGACAAAAACCAAACAAAGAATAAGAAAATCAGAAGCCATCTAGGAAAAAAACGAGTTTCATGCTGCAGAAAGAATCGAGTTGAGCCTCTCCCCTGGAAGAGTGTCGCGGTTACTCTGGTGTTGAAGTTGACTCAAAACTGTGCAAGGACCACCAATGTTTATGTATCAGTGTAAAGATTAAAAACGTGCTTTACTAAGTCACATCCTTCGTAGTATCTTTAGTTTTTTTCTGAAAAGTCAAAAATATGGGTCGGTCGGACGATAGTAAACGGAGCAATAAAAGGGAAGGAGGCGACCTTATAAAAAACACCATGATAGACACCTGCTTACCTTTAAAACTTGCAATTTGGAGCTCCATGCATGCGAAATAGCTGATGAAATCACAGAATGAATGCTGACGAAATCACTGGGCAAGCCATACGGGCCATCAAAAAAAAACAACTGATACGTTTTGGTGCACTCACGAACGGCTTTTTTTCACTACCGGTAGTTTCTATTTTCATTTCGTTTGTGGAAGCGGAATAAATATTTGTGATTATGTATATTGTTTTGACTGGCTGGAAAATCTTCCGACTTCATCATTCCCTTCCGTCAGAAACAGGCCTTTGAATCGACAGTCATTGTATGCTATCTCTCTCAAACATCATTGAAATCTGTAATAACAATTAAAATGCATTTTTTTTGGCACGAAAAATGCGACAACACATAGTATTCGATCACAAACGGACTTTTCTTTCTTGCAGCTTTATTGGAAATCAGCTACGATACTTGTGAAAAACGAACGAGAATAACATCGCGTGACTCTTTAGATACGAAATTTAGTAAGTGCTCCAATGTCGTGTTTCCACCGAACCGAGTGGCATTCGTTGTTGTCTTATTTTGCAACATGCTTTGTTTGATTTATTACTTGTTTTCTCTTTTTGTTGTTGATATTCCGCCGAGGTTTGTGTCAGTAATTGATAATTTTGCTATGAAAATCAAGCTACTTTCAAATGATTGGGAACTTGGTCCCATTGTAAAGGTCACCTTTTTGTTTTTTTCGCAGAATCGTGCATATAATGTTGTTTCCGGTTTATGGGAAAAAAAGTACAATTTCAAGTGTAGTTGAGAGTTTGCCATTTTTCAAACATTTGCAGCCGTCCGACTGATCTACTGCAATTTGGTTGTATTTTGACTCGTCAGGGCAACTCGGCTTTCAAAACAACTAACTGAGCTATTGTTTCCCCAAAAGTTGCTAAGGAAAGGAGTGGTTTTCGAGGTTTTCTAAAGGCCACCCTTTGATCTGTCAATGAAATGTATTGCATTCAAATTTTCGAAAAACATTTGAGATTCATCGTGCATGGATTGTATATAAATAGTCGGTTTATTTTTTGTTAATTTTAAGAGCAACTAGATCATAAATTTCTCAAAGAGTTTGAGTCAAACTTTGTTACTCTCATAACCTTACTATTCGCCTTAAGGACGTCCATCTTGTGCCATCAGTTCTTTTTGGTACAACAAGTTTCTGAAACTTTGTTACCTTAAGCGAGTTTTTCTATATTTAGCAATTTTTTTTTACTTCTTTCTCGCTCGACTCTTGTCGCAATTAAGCCGGGATATCATAAAAGAACTCACATTCAGCAGCAAACAGCAGCTTATCCGTGCCGGTAAGAAGGCAGAGAAGTGCTTTTTCCCGCTCTCGAACACTTTTTGTCAATTTCCCACACTGCCGGGTTCTTTTTTGATATACTTTGGTTTTGTTGAAGGTTAATTGTTTTGGTAGTATTTGCGTTTGCTTAAAATGCTATAACAAAAATCGGAATGCGATGATCAAAACAAAGAAATAATTAGAAACGTACTATTCAAGGTGTCTTATTTGTTTGCAGTTTTCCGACATTTAGTTTTCAAAAGCTGCTTTTAATGTTTAGTCTGTGCGTATTCCCTATATGCATGTTTGGTTACTTACTCGAGGCGCGGACTCATAATACGTATGTCTGCCTCAAGGCCCAGGATATTTTGGCAGTTTTAGTGATGTCAAAAGAGCCTAGAGAGCTTTCATACTCATTGTTCATGGAAAAAGGATAGGAAGGCTGTAACAAAAAAGTGACACTTGTTTTAATTTTCTGGTTTAGTGCGTTTTTAATTTTGTTGCAACTTGATCTGTGAGCAAGTGATCGAGTTTTAATTATACTTTTTGTTGACAAGGCTGCGATTTATAATTAATCTGCAAGTTCTGATTTCGACTGACGAGTTACATAGCGTAAAAGTAACGAAGATGTCAAGATTTTTCAAACAGTCGCCTTTTGAAGTTTTGGGATTCGTCAACACGATTATTTTTAAGTTAATAACATTGTTTAGTATTTTCTTAATATGGGGTTCTCCCCTGCGGCCATAAATCCCCGACTTCAAAGGAAGTCGCTAACCGGAAACACAGATATGAACTTCGTTAGTGTCTTAGTTTGGAAAACGTAGGCTTGGGTACAGAATTTATTATGTTGATTATTTTGCCGGCTGATTGCATCTTCAACATGTATCTCTCAGGCAAACTTGGAACTATTCAAGTGAAACCTTTTTCCTGAGGAAAATGTATCGAAAATTTGTTGCAATTGTGTAGCGGATTTTGCATGTGGAATGTAAAAATCGTGTTACACGAGGTTACTCACCGAAACAATACACACAAGTCCTTTTAATTCAAAGTTTTAGTGATTTTCTTTAGCCGTGATAAAGTTGTTTTTAGCAGCCGTCAATCGTTGTGCAAACTTAAACCACAAAATAAGAAACTATATTCAACCCGCAACACATACATAATTGAAAGTTTTAATATATCCTGTCCCTTGTTCACTTTCTTTCATTGTTGGGTGTCTGTAGTAGATAGCCCTTTCACATTTTGAAACGCCACGTTTTTCTCTTGGATATGGCCCTCTACCCCACACTGCCATTTCAACAATCTTAGAGAGACGGAATAGCAAGTCGCGAAGCGGCGAGAAAAACCTCTGGTATTGGCGGTTGAGAACCTCGTTTCCATGCCCCGTTTGATTGACATCGAAAAAACTCAGTAAATTGATGCGTGACTTAATCTACCAATCAGCATCTTTGGTTCCCACGGTACATTCTTCTTATCTACTTCGATGTCAACTTCAATGTTCCATATAAAACTTCTATGTCCATTATGAAAAAAAAAATTTCGAAGTTGAGTTTTGGCGGACATACACAAAACCCAGAAAATGTAGAACCCACTGAACTTTTTCTGTCAATGCGTCGATTTCCGGAACTTTGCAGCGTTTCGATTATGGCCACAGTGGGCACGAGAAATCTGGTTGACAGCAATTGAAAACCTGTTTGAACTACTTTCTGTTGCTAAACCAATCAGAGTACTCATTAGAACTGACAAGTTCCTGGAACCAATAGAATGGCTAGGGTCAAAATCTGACTATGGGAATATGAAACGGCATTCCATTGGACAGGCCTTCTCAAAGAACTCAACGGCCTGTACCAGAGGTTTTTCCTGGCCTATTCCGTCGCTCTGAGAGAGAAAAACCTCTGGCAGCCAGGGTAGTTCCCAGAGGGAAGATATTTTACTCGTCAGTTGGGGAAGCTTTAGGAGTGGAAATGGAAATGTAATTTGTTTACCCATGGAACATCTTAAGAGCGCTCAGGAGCTCGTTCAACATGTGTCCATGCATTCTGGATCAAATAGGAATTTGGCAGTGTTGGTTTTTGAGGAGAGGGGAAAACCGGAGTACCCAGAGATGAATCTCTCGGAGCAAGGAGAGAACCAACAACAAACTCAACCCACATACGACGCCGGAACAGGGAATTGAACCCAGGTCACATTGATGGGAGGCGAGTGCTCTCACCACTGCGCCACCCTTGCTCCCCGAGAAGGGAAGGAGAAGTCGTGAAAGTCTTATAAAGTCTAGGTAAATGTTGTTTGTACGCAAAAGTCGGGAAGTCTAGGTTTGCCAAGTAGTTTTCCCTCGGGTGTGGTGCATGGCCCCAAAAGGGGTCTGTCTTGGATCGTTCGTCACGGTCGGTTGGACTGTGCTAAGGAGTTTCGGCATTCAATAATGTCGACTTTTCATGTAAGCGTGAATGAACCTAGTTAGGAGAAAAACCTCACGGAGCAAGGAGAGAACCAACAACAAAGTCAACCCACATATGACGCCGGGACCGGGAATCGAACCCAGGTCACGTTGGTGGGAGGCGAGTGCTCTCACCCCTGCGCCATCCCTTAAGAAGGTAAACGTGCCTTTTCGTATTTGTGATGCCATCAAGTCATTTGGGTCGGTGATTTTTGGTCTTATGGATGAAAACAACGATTTGAACAATGCGCATAATCTGTATTGTGAGTGTTGCGAGCACTGTCTTATTTCAAGAAGAATGTTGCGAAAATTGATGCGAAACTGAAAACGTTTCAGACTGAGTAGAAGGTTGAAGCCCCCAAAACGAATTTGTCGAGAGGAAAGCTTTTTACAGTTGTTCAAACCTCTCTTGTGCAACCATCCGTCTTTTATTTTCCCCATAGAATTGTTTTAGCATTTGTTTACGTCAGGAGTTTCAGTATTGGTACCCAGTGGACCTGCGCGTGTCTGGAAAAGACCTGGTACCTAATCACTTGACCTACTTCATCTACAATCACTGCGCTGTGTGGCCAAAGGAGAAAGACAAGTGAGTCGTCAAATCTTTGCAGAACGAATCGTACCTCTGCTATGCTAAGAGAGATTCTGAAAGGATGGCCTACAATTTGAATCACAGGAAAATAAACAAGGGTGATTAATTCCTCATAGGGTTCATTGTTTTGTTCTGTCGTTTGATTCAAATTCCAGTTCTCCTAAAATTTTATAATTTTAACGAGATATCTGTTTGACGCTCGGAATCTCGTTATTCTCTTAAGCCCTAACTTCAAAATGCAAATTTTATTGACTACTCTCTTTACATTGCCTGTGACACTAATACTGAGAATCTGATAATATCCACTATTCTCATGACTCGTAATACGGATAACACAGTGATAAAGTGTGGAGAAGTCAGATGCTGGTGAGATGGTGGGCGTCACTTTTCATCCGGTCGATTTTCGTGGCGAGGCCCTGCTGTGAAACTTTATCGGAGATTAAAGGTATTTTTATTTTGTTTAGGTGGCCCCAAGGTATCAGAGCCAATGGATTCTTGTTACTCAATTCTGAAAAGGTAACCATAGAAACCTGATAGCTTAAGTTACGTCACCATTCGTGTTATCAAGTGATAGAGAGATAACGGCATACGACAACAAAGTCTTGCAGAACTTCTGCCAGACGTTTGTCGGGGAATACTCGGAAAAAATCCGAATGCTCCTTCTCAGGAGTCGATTAACTTGCGAACCTCTGGTGACTAGTTCGGATTCTCTACCAATGAGCCATGGGAGACTCGAAGGAGCTTAGGCCATTAAACGAGAGCATCCGAACTAGTTATCGGGAGGTCGTAGGTTCGATTCCTGCAAAGGAGCATTCGGATTTTTTCCGAGTATTCCCGAGTCATCATTGATTTTAGCTAATTTTTTGCCCGTTTCATACAGACATCGAGCAACTCTCGAAAGACCCGAGAGACAAGTTAGAATAAGTGAACCTTAAAATTTATGATGATAACAAGCACCTGCCTGTCGTTCGCCGTTTCACGTAGAGTGCAATGCAGTACTAAATCTCTTTAGTTGCAAAGAAATTTTCGTGTCAGCCTGCGTTGCAAGCCTTTTCGGGCGTGGGTTTCACAGCGAAAGGAGAACGCGAATCGAGATTTTCAATGCTTCAGCCGCGCAAAAAATGAAACGTGTGCAATAATTTCAGAGAGAGGGGAGGGGTATTTTCGCGCGACCAGAGTGCGAACAAGTTTCTTCAAACCTCCCCTTCCACACCGTATGCTTGCTACGAAGCCTAACCCGATGTTTTATCTTGACTTTTGGTTTATGTGTTCATCGCCTGTTAATGTTGAGGAGTTTCTTCTTTCCTGCGGGGTAAAGTGATCTTTATCATTTTATTTTTAGATGGCAAAATCGACAGGGAACTTTCTCACCTTGGGACATGCGGTGGACAAATTTTCAGCTGACGGTAAAGGCAATTTATACTGCAACTGAGTGACGTAAAGCCGGAACTAAAGGAGTATTTACATGAGACCGAGACGATCTCAGACCGGCATGAGTTCGTATCGGCTCCATACGTTTCTTTTCATGCGTTTACATGAGACCACCTGACAATGAACTCAGACCTGTCTGACTTTCGTCCCGGTTGCTGGACAGAGACGAGAAATTCTCAAATTGGTCTGAGTTCGTACCGGTCTCATGTAAATGACAACAAATCTCAGACCGTGTCCAGAAATTTCAAGCCTGTATGCTTTTCGGTCAGCCCATATATTTTTTAGACAAAATATATCATTACATTTCGAAACCAGGCACCGAGCATTTCGTCCCGGTTTCATTTAAACAGCTGCAAAAATTTCATACCGGTACAAGTTCATACCGGTCTGAGTTGGTCCCAGTCCCATGTAAATGTCCCCTAAGCCATCTTGTTCGCTCAGTCACAACAGACGAATACAATCAAATGAGCCAATCAAAGGAAGAAGTTAACAATTGCAGCTGCCGCAAAGCGCGGGAAATCGCGTGCGACTAAGGTACAATTTTGGTTTTAAAGATAAGTATTTCTGTGATATAGATATCGATCAATTTCTTGTTCGTCGCGCAAAGAGAAGACGCTATGTTAATCTTTAATATGTCGTCATGGTTACGGACATTGCAGCCAATAATATTACCGCATCGTGTTGCGTGTGAAGTCGTGCGGCCGCTGCTGTCATTAATTAAAACTTCATTTGAAAATATCATGAAAAAAATTGCTTTGAGATACGAACACATTGAAAGTACCAGTCAAGGTGATCACTTTTTTCGGTGCTTTTCAAATGAATAAAACTGCGATGTCTGTGGTTTGGATTTTATTATCTACATATTATATGAATAGAACAGTAGATGACCGTGTGGCGATATCAGATGTCCTCGATCTGATACGATAACTCACTCGTATACCGAGTCAGCACTCGAAGATAAAATTCGTATCCCCCGGGCGGTCATGTAATATCCTCTGTATCAGTGTTGCCTCAGGGATACTCGGATATTGGCACGATTGTGGCACGAGATTCTTAACTATTCATTAAAGTAGTATTGAAAAAACAAAGGAATCACGACAATACCGTGGGCACTCGGTTTAGAGGGGAACTGTCATGCTAAATTTGGTGTTTTTGGTCCAAACCTGGGTAAAAATCTAAATTTGTACTTTATTGACAACCGATTGACAAGATATGAAATATATTTATTGCACAAAGATATATTCGGATTGAATTTTTGGCGACTTTCTGCGGACACCATCACCAAACTCGAAAAAAACTGGTCAATTATTTTCAAATTTCAATCTATTTCGGTCCTCTCCATCCATGGATACCAACAACAAAGAATAGCTTCAGTGCACTTCAATGGTTATTGGCAACAATAGTACTGCAGTATTTTTTGGTCTTGTTGATACAAAGGCGTATTTTAGTGTTTTGAAATTGGACTGAAAATGGCGTGACACTGCCCCTTTGAAACCGCAAATGGGCAAACAAAAGTAAAATTGACAATACATGGAATTTATTGAAACAAGTCATCAGAAATTCGCCTTTTGCTAAAAATCAAAGAAACCTGCTTGATTTTAGCTCGATTTTTGTCTGTTGGCCACACTGCAGGGCTTGAAATTAACGACAAGATACGAAAATTTAGTCGCAATTTCACAAAATTTAGTTACGTTCTAATTCGCTTCGCTCAACCGAACGTAAATTATTTTACCCTTCAATTCCCGTAAATGATCAAATAAACAAGGAATATGGAAGGATTCGCAAGCGGATCCGAATGCAGTTTAATAGTTTACATACACTCTTCCTCTTCTTTTCCTTAACATATATTCTTTACAATAAGTAAAAAGCGAACGTTAACAATAACGTATCAATCTCTCTCTCTCTCTCTCTCTCTCTCTCTCTCTCTCTCTCTCTTTCATCCTTTTGTTGTTGTTTTTTTTTTGGTATTTGTAATCCGCTAGGTCTTTACAATTTCGTATAATCCATGTTCTTTTTCTTTAAAGTAATAAGCAGATACAGGATACTAGGAAGCGATAAACAATACAGAAATAAGACCTACAGCTACCTAAATTAAAGCCATAGAAACTTTGTTACTTGAAGCCTGTTATCAAGACTTTCCTCCACGTACATATCTTTGGCAGCGTCCGTCTTCCACCTGCCATGCAACTTCAACAGTCTCTCCGAAACTGAATTACCACTGTGGCGAACAACGGATGTTATCCCACCCGATCTTAAGCTATGAAGCCCGTACTCGTCCGGTTTGAAACCAAGATGTTTTAAGGAATCCCTCAGGATTTCTCTACATGTGGTGTAGGAGATTTTTCCATCCCTTAGAGTATAACTAGAATTACTCCTATGAAAAACCAGAAACCAGAGGCCTAAACAAAGGCAGATCACTTTTATCGTGAATACCACCTAGATTCATATACCTTCTTAAAACACTAACAGGGCAGTATGAAGTTCCCGATGCACTTATATAGACATAGTTACCCTCCCTATAAACATCAGTCTTACTACGAGGCACAAAAATCTTTATGTATTGACTGTGAAATTCGATAAGGTTGGGTGAAATATTACAAACTCATTATACCGAAAAAATCCGGCAAAAGCTAACGAGCATAAGGCAGCTATCCTAACATCTTTCAAATTAGCATCTTCCTTATTATAAGCGTCTAGAATATCCTTAATAATCTGGGACGAAAAAGGTTTCTTCTTGGCAATTGGTTTAGACTTGATGCGTTTTGCCGACTCAATTAAATTCTTACAAAATTCACTATCCAGAGGATTACGGTCGAGGCTAGGCACAAACGAGTGAAACCATTTAAGTGCAGCATGAGCTTGGACTAAAGACGCGCTTGAAGCACAAGATTGATGGTTTTCAAATAAATAAAGCGAAACTGTGCTTACGGGAAAAGGCAATCGAACACTTAATTCCCTACTCCTACACCACTCTAAAAACCTTTTGAGGACCCTAAGGTAGGCTTTAGTTGTAGAGTTCGCCCGGGACTGTAACATCACGCTCACGATTTGACGAAAATTTGGTGAAGACGAAGACAGGAAAGGTTTCCAAGCTCCGCTTAAACTAAGTATCTGAAATTACAAATAAGAACACTCCGAAGTAAAGCGGGGTAAAACCCATGCAATTCATAATTCCAGAAAAACTAATTATACCGGGCGGGTGCCAGGTCACCCGTACAAGCAGCTGTACCAATAATCAGTGCCATCGCCCAATAAGGCCAGTGCCTACAAAGTCAGAACTGATAATTCTCACATTCCAAACGGGTGCAGTCACCCTTGATCTAAGATGGCCAGTGCCAATAAAATGCAACGTCACTGGTGCAGCCACCAGAAACAGCCAAAAACCCAAGCAAACGCTGGAAACTAATCATAGCAGATAAACTGGAAGGTGCCGCCACCCCCAGGCGTCACGAGCAATAATTCTAGTCAAGAAACTTCATCCTTAGAGCAATGACATGCCCCTTAAAGTCCTTTGATCCTAAAAGGGAATTGAGATTCCTACCATGAGTTAAGGATTGGTTCCCGATATGCATGCTATAAGCTGATATATACTTGAGATATTTACTTGTCAGTAGAGGCCAATAATGAGCCGAAGGCCAAAAGGGGAGAACAACGGTACCCACAGCGTTTTGAGACTTCATATAATGAAGAACTCTAGAAACGATAGAAACGGGCGGGACCACCCAACAGTTCTCTCCTCGAAGTGGCTGAATAAAGAAGTCGATACCCGCCGTGTTGGGATTCCAAAACCTAGAAAAGAATCGGGGTAGCTTATGATTATAATAATTAGCAAAACAATCTACGGAATGCGGCCCCCAGCGCTCATTTAGGGACGAGAACAAATCACTGGTAGTCTGCCAATCATCGACGTCTATCAAACGACTAATGTGATCAGCCTGTTGATTTAAAGTGCGGGGAATCCACTGTATGTCTAGGTAAATCCCTGACTGAACACAAATATCGAAAATTCTTCTGGCAATTTTGTGCAAGTCCAACTTCATGCTACCTACTTCAACGATTCTGGCAGCAGCTTGACTATCGGTAAACCACTTGACATGTGATCCTTTAAGGACTGGGACAAACGAACGCAAAGAAAATTCTATCGCACATAACTCCCTCCACGTGGAGCTCTGTAGACTCTCCGAATCTATGGCACACGTACTCGTTATTGAAGCCAATAACAGAACCACAACCCGTAGCACTGGCGTCAGAATAAACAAATGAACTAGGGCAGGTATATGCGAAACAATGTCTGTTGTTAATATTGCTAAGATTTGTTTTCCAAAAATACAATTCCTCCTGACAGTACTCGTCAAGGTAAAACTCTATATCCCAACGGTCATTACACAAGGTGGACATGACACAATGTCTTGTCATAATTCTACCAATATTACCAACGACAGGACCCGTTGAAATAATTTGACCCGTAAAAGAAGCCAAACTTCTTGCCGAAACCTTAAAGTTTGAGTTGATAATATGGTCAATGGTTTTTAAAATCTTCGTAATCCTTCTATCTACAATTTTTAAAGTGCCCAGGATCGAATTCCAAGTCAAGCCTAACCAGTCTAAAACCTGCGTGGGCTCCCATACCGACTTCTCATCGTTAGCTATAAACCCTGCACTGCTCAAGTCGTTTCTAACAGCTCGGGCAGTAGCGTGACAGTCTTGTTTATCCTGGACTATGCCCCAACCATCATCTAGAAAGATGGCTATACAGATACCCTGTAATCTCCAGCGTTTTACCAAGGGTTTCAAGAGCTTAGTAAAGACATAAGGGGCAGTGGATAAACCGAAAGGAAGAACGGTAAATACATAAAATATTTCATCCCCAGAATCTGCCACTCCCCACGAAAACCCAAGGTAAGTTTGGTGTTCCTGTGAAATTTCAACGTGGTGATAACCGCTTTTTAAATCGAAGGAAAACATATAAGACCCCTTTGTAAAGTAGGAAAGAGCAACCTTCCAATCCTCGAATTTCACTCTTTGTTTAAGTAAACACTTATTTACGTGGCGTAAGTCCAGAATTAGTCGTTTTTTACCGCATGGCTGTACTGACACAGATAAGGGGTTAACTACCAAGGGTTTCTTAGCAACTACGCAGACACGCCCAGAGAGAACAAGCTCATGGATAGCTTGGTCCACAAAATCGGCATGGAATCTAGCAGACTTATTATTCCTGAGCTTCACGGGTTCGGGCGAACTAGCAAAAGGTAATTTATAACCGTTTTCAATTAGCGATAAGATAAAATAAGGCGCACCAATAGATTTCCAAAACTCGATGTTAGCTCTCAGATTACCCTTCACGCTTAAAGATAGCCCACTGTCCACTTCGAATTTTTCTACGATTTCTTCTACCTGCGCTAAGTCTTCCTCAATACTTGATAGCTGGCTGGCTTGATTGAATTCCTGTTGGCTTGTTGTAGGAAGGTACTGGTAAGGAGTTGTGATTGTAGGACTGGTAACTGTGACCTCCTGGCCAGAAGGCAGAACGGCAGTCTTTGGCCCAATGACCGTATTTTCCACATTTGGAACAGCGGAACCCTTCATAACAAGCATCCCTACGGCCTGTAAACAAAAATAACAACAACTGCAGTAAGCTGGGCGGGAGGGTGGGATAAATGCTGAAGTATAAACTGCGTGGATCGCTAGCGTGAGTGAATATTCAACGGTCACAGAGGTTATAAATACCAGGGACTAACCAATCAAAATTATGCATAATTAGAACAAGTGAGAAGGTGAGACAGGAGGAGCGAAGGTATTGGAGCATAACTAATTACTGGAATACCAGCGGAAAATTCATTCGCAGAATCGTCGCGCTGCATTGTGTTGTCAGCGGTGTAGGAAGACAAAACATGAGCCCACAATACTTGTGTTGAAAGAAACCGCTGAAAATGGCGAATGATGTCGAAGGAATGGAGTTGTGTACGTAACATCGCAGCGAAATTACACTACAATTACGCTATCTTCAGATTGAAAGAAAACTCTAGGCGAGAAACCTCAATTTATTTTAGTAAAAAGAGCAGCAAAGCGGCAACTGCTAAGCCTTTTGTTTTGAAAGAGCGAAGATGAAAACAAGTCATGACAAGTCGCAAATTTGTGGCTTCACCAGATATTTTAGTCGCAAAGGGAAAAGTCGCAATGAAAAAAACTCAGTCGCAAATGCGACTGTATTGGTCGCAGTTTCAAGCCCCGCACAGATCTCAAACAACTCAAAGTGCATATCACCTCAACACAGTTTTCCTCTTTATTTATTCTCCGAATTCGTCCCAAATACATTGTTATTGCTTTTTGTTTGCTTTGAAAGACAGCAAAATGCAAAGCAGTCTATGACGTCAACCCGGTATTAAACCCATTCCACCTTCACTGCTCGGTTATGGATCAAAGTATAACCACTTTTCCCGTCTTTCAAAGCAAATAAAAAGTGAATTTTCGATTCAAAGGTTCTAAAAACAACACAATGAACTGGGGACGATTTCAGAAAATAAAAAAAGTGGACAGCTGTGTTGAGGTGATAGTGTTTTCGTACTTTTATGACAATCATGTGAACGCAATGCTAAATCTCTCTGTTTTGTGACCAAATCATCCGTGAGAGAAAGGGTGCATGGTTTTCTTTTTAGGAAGAATGTTTTCTCGACTGGCAATATTGCACTTTGTATATTCTCAGGTATGCGTCTGGCCCTTGCTGACGCTGGTGACACGGTGGAAGATGCGAATTTTGTTGAAAAAGTGGCCGACGCTGGAATTTTACGTCTTTTCACATTTCTTGAGTGGACAAAGGTCAGAATATGAGGATACCGTCTCTCGTACGAAGCTTTATTGGGTTGTTTGTTCCCTTTCAGCTCTTTTATCTTTATTTGCACGCTTACTGCAGACTTCTCCTTGCGGCGCACCTTCGGTGTTTCTGTCTGGGACTTATGTTATAAAGCGGTCTGCTCAAGAGAGCTTAAGAGGAGGGAAGGAACGTTGGGGGTGGAGTAATTAGAGATACAGTTGGCGCACTGAGGAGTCCACTCAGTCACAATCAACCAACTTGTTCCGAGTTGAACTTCCTGACTCGGTTGTGTATTCAGACGAGACTTGGTTCTCTACCATGTTCCGATAGGTTTTTCTCGGGGTAATCCGTTTTTCCCTTTTGACAAAAACTAAGAGTTGATTTGATTTGATTTGATTTGCAGCCTTCCCAATTATGTTGTCACTTGCGCTTGGTTATCTAAGCTCGAGGAACAAAGTTGGCCGCATGACACTCTGTGTATCGACAGAATTAACTATATCAACCAACCGAATCGATCTGCTGGAGCGTATGCCCCAGACATGGAAACACAGATACTTATCCGGAAAAGTCAAATTTCAGGGCCATAAAACATGTATTTAACGTTAACTGGTTGCGATTTCTCCTCTAAAAGCCCCGTATGAGTTGTGTGAGGTTTGCAAAATTGGCAATTGTTTCCCTCGTGGCCGAGATGGTGAGAGCAGTTTGTAACATCATTTCGGGAATAGGCCCATGCCTCATGCCAGCTCAGCCGCGGGACAAGCAAATGCCAATTCGGCCTTTTAGAGGCAAAATCTCGACCATATCTCCGGTTTCATTAGCATGTAGCGACTAGGAGTATTTCTACTTCCCCCTGGATAGTGCTAGTCCATCGCAGGGTTACCCTCAGCATTAAATTCGCCGGTACCCATTTATACACCTGGGTGGAGGGAGGCACCGTGTTTTGCCCAAGAACACAACACAATGTCCCCGGCCAGGACCCGAACCCAGACCACTCGATCCGGAGTCGAGCACTCTAACCATGAGGCCACCGCGCCTCCCATCCATTTAACGCAAGATACATTTTTTATGGGATTGAAACTTTGAATGTTAGGGACACTCAAACGTCTTTCGATGCATTGAGTGCCTCGCGGTCAACTTTCTTCCTTTTATTTGTCCGCGAAATAACATCTCCACCATATTAACCGCCACACCTGGCTCCCGTGTGGCCTCGTAGCTTATTCGGAATAGAAATGGTGATCTAAAGTGGACGTCATGGGTTCCATTTCCACCATGATCGGATTTTTCTCTTTCGTTGCGTTGACCCATTTCCCTGTGTGGGGTTAACAATCAGGCCCGGGTTGCTCGAAGTATGGTTAGCGCTAACCAGCGTTAAATACCATGGAAACGTATAGGTTATGATACCTCTTAACCAACGGTTAGTGCTAACCAGCCTTCGAGCAACCGGCCCCAGATGGATTCAGTGGGTTAACTTACACTCTAATAGGTAATTATTTGTAAGCTTGAGGCTTGAATGAAGTGATCATTAGAGGTCGAGACCTTTTGACAGGGAAGCTTGTGCACGCGACGTTTTTGAGATGCTGACGGCAACCGGAAGTGGGCTGTTTTTCCTTTTAACTTGTCTTCACGCAATCATATTTATATTGATAAGTATCTTTTCGCCATAAGAAATGATTAGTTTGAAAATCAGGGATACACTCCTGTCCTGGCATGCGAAAAGTTTACTTCCGGTTGTCGTTCGCGTGCTTTTAAACTTCCAATTGTGTCCACTAAAATCCTCGAATGAAAAAAAAAAACAAGCAGCATGCAAGACGGAGCCATTGACTAGACTTTCTGCGCAATTTTAGGAAATGCTGTCTTGCAAGGATTCACTTCGCACAGGGAAACTAAGCTGTTTTGATGATCGCGTCTTTGAAAGGTGAGTTTTAGGATGCGTTCGATTGACCCTCATCCTGCGAGCAGAGCCTCCTTTTGTCTTTTTCTTTACTGAGGAGGAGAAAAGGAGGCTCTGCCCGAATTGCGTCAACTATTTGAAGCCGCCGCAGCCCGAACTTCTGGACTAGTCAATCTTGTTTTTCCAGTGCGAGCGTCAATTTAGTGAGAAAACCGATGGTTATAATTGAGCCCGCTGTACCATGAAAAACCAAGATGGCGGCGAGATCTGGCATATTAGGCTTGGGTTCGAGACTGGATCCTGGCAACATGCAGCGCATACGCAATAAAGATCTTACTCGATTCATGCAGAGTCTTTCTCGAGAACGCCAAAATCGAGGAAGCAAAAGAAAGGCTGTGCTAGCAGCCCTATTCCGGAGTAAGAATACGTGGAGTGATGATTTAAAACTGTATGTTTGGGGTTTTGAAGAAACAAGGATAATAAAGATATGAAATAGCATTTTAGCCGGTGTTTGACAATTTTAATATGAATCTCCGAAGAGCGAAGGATTGCTATCTTTCTATTTCATGTATTCCAATTCCGGAATACGGCCAATCGAACGCGCCCTTACTTTTACTTTACATTGCAACAGACGAAGGAAACTAAGGGAGCCAATCATAACGAAAGGCAAGTTTCAAGTTTGTGCAGCCTGCCCTAAGCACGGGGGAAAAAGAGTTTCTCTCTGATTGGCTGCTGGAGAATATGGCGCGAGATTTAAAACCAACGAAAGCGGGAACATACAAAATGAAGCAAATACGAAAATAATTTTCGACCCATTAATTGTTAACCTTTCATTTACAAACGAAAGAGTGAAGTGATCTTCGCATGTATCTGGACAATTTGTTGGGCTCATGTGTTCCCGTGAAAGGACTCGATGAATGAAATAAAATGTATGTAAAGTGACAATTGCTTAAGTTGTCCAGACAAGTAAGATGGTGAATTTAATTAATGATATTTACCCAGGAAGCTCCACTCACGCGAAAGTGGTTTTCAGCGAGGTCCTGCAGCCGATCAAATTGGAGTTTAGAAATGTTGGTTTACAAGTGATGATCACTTTTTTCTTTTGGGGCCACAAGCCGCACTTCAGATACATACATGCAATTCATTTATCGAGTCCTTTCGCGGGAACACATAAGTCTAACTAATTGACCTGCTCCCAATCGAGTGGCTTCATTCCTCAGTTGGCAGAGCATTTTATCGGCATAGCAGAGGTTATGACTTGGGAGTTCGAATCCTGTCGACGCCGTCTGAATTTCGCAAGTGTCTACAAGTGACAATTGCTTGAATGGGCTCTTTGCATGGCATGAATTGTGGTTTTGATACCCCTTACCATACCCCCCACCCCCCAATCAACCATGCAGTGTTGGATTACGAAAACTACTTTTGCAATCTTGATACAATCCCTCCCCTCCCCCCCACCATAGTTGTTCATGGTATGAGGGACGGGATAGAAGGATGAATAGCGTGCTTGACCGCTGAAAAATACTCCCTTGTGCGGCGCATCGCGGTATGAAAGAATGCCTTTACGATAATCATTGTCAAATCTTTTCTGATTTTAGAATTGACAGGACAAGACGTCATGCCATACAGCGGGCGGTGCCTGTACGCTTTAATTCCAAAGAAATGAAGCACCTGAAATGCGTCATTGACCATCATGGTTATCGAGTCTTTAACAACGAATTGACATTAATGGAACGTTTCCGACTGCAATAAAACCTGTAATCTTTGCTACGTGTGCATGAGACATAACTAAGTTCTTATCTCTGTGAAGTTTCTCTCTCCCTCTTTTTAAGAGGCCCCACTTTTCGTAGGGTGATTTCCACTCGTTGCGGAATCGTATTGAGCAGTTTTTGCCGTGTTAAAGCCTGGTTTACGTATGGCCTACAGTCGCACAAGGCATTTCCGTAGTTATAGAGGATTGTTATCGACTAGAACATAGTTAATAGAGGGGAATGGTTATGAAACCCGACAAATTTCTTTGCTGTTGGTTTTTGTTCTCTTTTTTGGCCTTGACCGTGCTCAAAACACAATAGTTGTTTACTCCTTACTGAGGCCAATAGAATCGTGTTGGTTACGTAATTCATGCATAGTGTATGAGCGCAAAACAAAAGATTGTGCATGGTCGTGGACTTTCCAACCTAAATCTTGGCATCTTTGTTTGCTCGTTTGATGTTTGCCGAGCTTCAAAACCAGTCCCTTATATTAACTATGACTGGAATGAGCGGTTTCTTTGTGGCTACATCTTATATTTTAAAACAGGGCAGAAACTTTTACATTTCTACTTCAGCAAGAATTTAAAAATATATATATAAAATTCCAATTCACTGAGTATAGACTTCTCCAATGGGCCATTTCCGAGTTCATGCCAGCCTCCTCTTCAAAGCGAGTCTAAGAGCGAAGTTTTTGTTGTGAAAATTACTTTTCATTCATATGTAAAGTAGAACCAATTAGCATCACAAAAACTTCACACTTAGACTCGCTTTGAAGAGGAGGCTGGCATGAACTCCGAAATGGCCTATTGTTTACCTTTGTGTTAAGAAGAAGGCAACGTGCCCATGTAATGTAACTAAAAATAGTAATTAAAATTCCTGTCACAAATTGTCACAGTCTGAGCACAAAGTGGGACATCGTTTATCGTTTAAAATAATTACTGAAACTGTAACTCTCCGTACTCTAAGTATACAGAACGAAGGCTAAGTCTCTCATAAATACTTAGTTTCATTCAACAGCCTTCATCCAGAAGGGACATCAAACAATTTGTAAACTCTGTAGAGAGCTCCATCTTTTTATATTCTTCAGTTTTTACCCCTATGGTGGTGCTATGGTGATTTTTGTTTATGACGATAAGGTGATATTTTGGTCATTTCCTTTCTCGTCATTTGTTATGTAAAGCTGAGAGTCAGCAGGGAACCTTAGACCCCATTCACACGTATTCGGACATTTTCGAAAACGGAGACTTTCCTCCGTTTTTGCTTCCCGTCTACTCGAATGCGGTGTTTTCGGTCACACTCAAAAGTATAGATTTTTGAAAATGGAGCCGGGTCGTGTGGGACGGGTGAAAACTGAGGTTTTCCAATACGGTGACATCAGACGCGCGTTATACCATAGAGAGCGCACACGCATGCATGCTCTATAGGGGGAGGTGAGCGTTTCGATTCGTTTTTTATTATATAAACAGCAATGAAATACCAAGTGAGCTTTCGGGCGAAAACACGATAACTTCACACGTGAAAAGATCACTGTTGCTATGGTTATACAGAAATTGCGCCTTTCGATGCTTTTCATGAATGATTTAGTATTTCATTGGTGTTTATATCATAAATAGAATATTACATGGCCGCTTGGGGTTACGAAATTTCTCCTCTCGTGTTGAAAAATATTTCACGAGTGAGCACAGCGAACGAGTGAAATATTTTTCAACACTGGAAGAGAAATTTCGTATCTCCGCGCGGCCATGTAATATCCTCTAGTTCTTATTCGTGTGGACGGGCAAATACGATTCGAAAATATGCGGATACCTTTGGACGGGGGCCTTATGTACCGACTAAAATGATTTCAAATAAGAACTCAGTGAACCTCAGTTTTCATGGCAAGAAAATGAACAGCAGGCCAAGGTGAAACTCCGAAAAGTTAGGAAGCATTTAGAGTCACCTTAAATTTTCTTATCAGGAAGGAAGGTAGCTCTGAATCCGGTCGAGTTAAGGGTACTTTTGACATGGGTCTCTTGTTGCTATGGTTATCTTTTACGTCATAAAATTGAGCGCATACACCTTATTCCAAAATGGCCGCCATTTAAAATTTTTTTTCCCTTGCAAATGGGCCCTTATGGCCACCCTTTCAAACGTAAAATTCAAAAGAATATTTAACCTTGGACGAAGCCAAAAGGGCCAATTTGTAATTAAACCAGAGAATACTAAAATGGCGGCTGTTTTGGAATAATTGTTAATTATGGTTAGTAATATGGTATTCTGTTGCCATGCAAAACAGCTCTTTTGTTAGTGATGTCGGGCCAATCTTTTTAATAGCACTCTTTCTTAAACTTATTCCCAACTAGTTTCAGCCACCTTGAGAAACGAGAATTTTTTTGCGTCGCTTGAAGTTACCAATTATATCCTTTATTAATACACTTTAAGTTATTTACATTTTTTTTAATCTTGCCATAAGAACAAAATTAAATTACATGTAAGACTGCATACAAATTTAGAGCAGCCCGCCTTCCGTCCCCATTCATGTCAGTCTGTTTTGTTGGGGTCTGTCTGTCGAACGTTTCTTTTCTTATCAGGGTTCAGCTTGCGTTTCTTGAAGGCAACCTCGTTACAAGCCCCAGAGGCTGAACGAAACGTAATCTTTGGCGTCGATCGTTCCTTGAATTTCTCTTCCGGTTTAGCAGATTCTTTCGGTTTTTCCTCATCTTCAGTGGTCGAATTTGCTTTTTCACTGAAACACGAAAAACGCAAGATGGACTCAAAGCATATACCCTCGCACTTTATCATTTCTTCAGTACTAATTAAAAAAAAAAGAAAACAATCCTTAAAATTTCAGCAACAAGTAACTCGGCAAAGGCAAATGCCCAGTCAGTGACTTAAACTGTAGTTTGGGAGATTAATTAATTCCATGGTCTGAAATTATTTACACATTAGCTCCAACCGAGTTTTCAGTAAGTAACAAGTTAGAACAGTTAATTGAAGAATTCTCGCTCACTTCTCACTCTCTTGACAAAAATTGAACTGATTTCTCCTGTTCCACTAAATTACGTGATTACGCATCTACAAAAAATTTCCACCTGTGCCAACGGATTGGATGAATCAAGAGAAACCCAAAATCCTTAGAAGAATTGACGAAAAACGACGACAACCGCCGAATCATGCATGCATGCATGCATCATGCATGCTTTGATGTCACTGTTCGCTAAACCCTCAGCAACCAGGAGCCCATTTCTAAGGAGAGGACAAGGAATTTTCGGGCAAAATCGGAACCGGCCAAATTTATTCGTGGCTTCTTTCTTCCTTCCTTCCTTCCTTCCCCACTGACTTCCATGGATTGATGCCATAGACCATTTCCGAGTTCTTCCCTGCCTCATCTTCAAAGCGAGTCTAAGTGCGAAGTTTTTGTTATGAAAATTAGTTTTCATTCATATGTAAAGTAGAACTAATTACCATAACAAATACTTCCCACTTAGACTCGCTTTGAAGAGGAGGCCGACTTGAACTCGGAAATGGCCTATTTACACGAGCATATACTTACGGTGCAGGCAGTGCGGGTTCAGATGTGTGAACTGTAGTCCACTGTCCGTAAGGTGAATTTTTCACTTTTACTTTCTTTGGTTCTGACGTTTTGCTTTCACCACTTTCCTAGAAAATGAACACAAAAAATTCAAGAACCTACGAAAATAGGCCACTTCAAAGTTGTCTGTTCAGTGGAATGTATATAGTCACAATGTTAACAAATCTGCATTTACGTAGAAGAAAAACAACAACAAAAAGGGTTGAATCAGATGTTTTCGCCGCGTGAAAATTGAGGCGAGAGCGAAAAAAAGTCTTTCTTTTGTCCTGAAACCCCGAGGAAACTGCTCTGCAAGCAAACATAATAGAGTCCCTTTCTTATTGGTACTGGTCAACTCTCGGCTTGGCGTCGGAAGTTGATTGATGATGACAGTAATCATAATACGTACACTTTCAGCGTTTTTTGGTTGGCCTTGGTTCGCAGGTTTACTTCCCGTTGAATTTCTGCAATTATTTTAAAGAAACAATTCATTTGGTTACTGATTTCAAAACGTCCAACAAAAAAAGCTGAAAAGTCAGTCTGTCTGTACCTTGGGGTTTCAACGCCAGAAGATGACAAACAAGATGGCGATTCCCACTGAGAAGCTTAAAAAGATGAAGAAAGAAGTTATTACAAAGTTCCCCGGGTGTAAAGTTTGTAAGACAACAAATTTGTAATTATAGTCGCTTACAGATGCTAATTAAATATTTCCAAGCACAACATGCAAGGTACTGTATCTGCCTAACTTTATGAAAATTTTTCTTTGTTACATAAAGGACAATAAAAAAAACAACAGAACAAGGCACTAGTGTTTAAACTCGTTTGGATTTAATAAGGCATTAACATGAAACCCACCGAAAAATGTGTGAATGCTTTGCTCATGGCGCAGCTCCGCCTGCCGAAGGTGCGCGCGCGGAGCACCATGGGTAAAAAAATATGGTAACCCATCTGGGCCCGATTGTTCGAAAGCCAGGATTAGTTTAAAGTTTGGTTTCTTTTTTTCAACTTTTTCGTGAAAGTTTCTTGTTTTTTTTTGTTTTTCAAGACTGACTTCGTCTGGTATAGAATTTTGCCGAATATCAGCGTTGAACAGCATTTGAGAATAGAGAAATAAACTCCTTGATAAATTTTTAATCTGGCATTAGCGTCAATCCGATTTTGAAACAACCGGGTCCTGGGTTGTGCGAGAAAATGTGGTTTTTGTCACCCTACTACTAGATGTACATCCACCCCTCCATGTATGCCAATGTCACCAGTATCACGTGACCATATCGCGGGCTCAAGTTTAGAGCTCATCGACTATTCTCCAGCTAGTTTCCAGCGTACATCTTTGATATTGGCCGAGTCGGAAAATACCATAATATTCTTTGTTTGTCCCCCCAAATTGTGCAGAAGCATTGTTTCCAGTTTCTCTTGGCACTTACAATGGTCCCAAGAGAAAACAAAAACAATTCTCATTTAAACTTTGGGGGGACAAACAAAGAGTATAATGAGGTGGTATTTTCCCCTTCGGCCAATTGGACATCCATGTTATGGTGACCAGTATCACATGACCATATTGCAGGATAAAGTTAAGATTATCAAGGGTCATCAAGGCTTAAAGTTTATCAAGGTCAGCTTTTTTTAAGTTGACCGCTGACCAGGTACTGGATTTCGATTGGATCACAGACTCAAGCCAGGTTACCTTATTGTAAGAATAAATGACCCAGGAGGTCCACTTTTAGGCTTGGCTAAATCTATACATTACAATACTTTGAGCACAGTTTAGAAAAGTCAAAATCACTTATTCAATTCACCTCAAGTGTACAACCGGACATTTTAATGATACATCAAGTGAATAATAATAACTATAATTATTATTATGATGGATGAATTTAATAGTCACTAATTAATTTGAAACTTGGCTATTTTAAACAAAGCTGAGTTTCACAATTCGACCAGTTATAACAAATTAGTTTTGTAAACAAGATGCCTTTCACTCCTACTATGGCTAAACATAAACAACTAATTTTCCAAAGCACGTACAATACCTTAATGCTACATCCATTTTCTGAAACTCAAAAGGATACCTTGTGTGGCTGCATTGTAGTAGTAATAATATCCTTCAGGAGCTTGACCAATATTCCAGCCATGGGAACACTTCATCACAGCTTGGCTTCCTTCATAAGTAACTGAACATGCTGAGATGATATCCAAGAACAAAATTAATGAAAGTCCATTTGAACAGCATTTATGCAAGATAAATCTTGTAAATTATACATATAACAACAAACAATACCTTCTGTAGTCTCTCCCTTTGAGCATGTTTCATTTGCCTCTTTTTTAGTAGGCTCTGGTGAAGTTACAGATTTGGGAACAGAGGGCTGAATGTTCATGTCGTTCTGGTAAGCTTTCAGAGCGGCCTACAATACCACCAATAAGAATTTAATGCATCTATGTGAAAAGAAAACAAAATAATTTTGTCCTGCTAAATACAAAAGCTTCTGTTAACATAGGCTTTTGCCAGTCAAAGTTCAATGCAAACCTTGGCCATACTGATACTAACAGTAACAATTCAATATTATCAAAATGACTTTTGTTGTGACAAGTTCTTCTTGAGCAGTGTAATAAAAATCTAAAACGAATGGTGCAAGTCTAGCATGACTTCTGGTTTTGCTTATTGTGTGTGTGTACGTGTTAAAGGTTACACATAGAAATATTAACATTATTTTAAAAAGTACTTTCTTTAATTACACATAGATTTGACAGTTATACCGCTTCAATGGCTGCTAAATCATTTTGTAGTTGTTTCTGTGCCTTTGAAACTTCTCTACCCTTTTTCTGGACCTGTGTGAAACAAAAAGAAAGAATGACAATAATAATTTTCTTATGTCTGTGAATATCATTAGTCCATAAATATTGATCAAAGATGGATGAATAACCTAATTGATTCAATTTCTAACCTCTTCAATTCTTCTTTGGACATTTTCTTTATGCTTCTTGCCTCTTTCATGGAACTCTATACTCTAAAATCACACAAAAATAATTTGAAATTTTGTAATCCTTTACTAGAGCTACTTAACCAGTCCCCTCCATTAACCCAATGACCCTTGAGAGTGAGTCTTCATGGATTTTACTCTTTCTAACGCCAGACAATTTTAATCCTCAATGGGGGGCGTATTAAGGCATTTGATGTGTGAATGGGTTATCCATTGACTCCTGGGAGTGAAAATGAGAGCGTCGTCTGGCACCTCCATTAACATGAGAATGTATGCTAGATGTATGCTTAGCACCAACTGTAGAGGTACTGGTATTTTGAGGTATTATGGATCCCAATGGGCTGGTGGGTCATTTAAGGTTTTGTAAGTTAAACAAGAGCCAGTCAAAGGCATTTCTGCCAACCAACCTCTTTTAGTTCACGCCATCATTATCAGAGCTTTCATTAGAAGCCGACAACCGGCGAATTCCGCCAGCTAATCCTTAAGTTATCTCTGCCTACTTTTTCAATAAATTACACGATTCTCACCGTTTCAGTTTGATCCATTTTTATTTATTTTAATTCAATAAAACAACTAGAATATCAAGGAAGCTTTTGCTGTATGTTCAGCTCCTTCTTGGACGTTTATTTAATTATGAATTCCTAGTTGTTTGCACACGCCTTAGCCACTCGCCAATGCAATTCTTTGCTGCCTGCCGTGTTGGATAAATAGAGGAAAAAAACATGGCGCCAAATATTGTCTCAATCACATTCACTGGGTCTTTCCGGTTTTCCTCGTGCCATTTATTAAAAATAGAAGACATAACAAGAAAGTGCACACTCAGCTGAAGGTGATATTTCAACAAGAGATCAAGAGTGCAAAAAACTGTCCTAAAACTTGGCCACATGCAGCTACGTGTCAGTAAATATTTGTGACTTATGTTTTTGCTCAGATTGCTGGAAATGCCATTTCCAAGCTCTAGATTTCAAAATTTTGTGGGGGAGCATGCCACCATACCCCCCTAGGGAAAAGGGGTCCAATGGTGCCTTCCGTGCCACAGCTGCCTACTTCTCAAACCAGCCTCTTTGCTAAAAACACTTATTGAAATCCCTGCATTATATTGCTGTATTTTCTCTATACCAGTAAATAATGATATAATGCTTGCTGTCTCCACCAATAAACACAAGATGCTCACTCCCACAGTGCTACAGGTATTGCTTGTTAGGATTGGTTACCAAGTATTTCATAAGATTTCATTTCAGTGTGTTTAGGATCTAACAGCAGTAGATTAACTTTAATGAAAAGAATATCTACCACAAACAGCACGCTATGCTACAGGGTAACTTAAAGGGGCACTGTCATGCTAAATTTGCGGTTTGAGGTCAAAACTGGGTCAAAATCTAAATTAGTGCATTACTTCACACGTAGGTCATTCCTGACAACCCATTAACAAGATATTAAATATATTTATGGCACAAAAAGCTATTCGTATTAATTTTTTGTGACTTTCTGAAGACACAGTCTCCAAACTTGAGAAAACTGGCCAGTTTTTTCAAGTTTCAATCCATTTCCATCCTCTCCATCCTTAGCTTCAGTGCAATTCAGTGGTTATTGACAACAAGACTACAGGATTATTTTTGGTCTTCACTGAATCATGCAAAGATGTCTTTCAGTGTTTTAAAGTCTGACTAAAATAGAGTAGTGTGATACTGCCACTTTAACCCTTAAACTCCCAGTGGCCACTTATAGATTTTACCCTGTCTAATGCCAGACAACTCGTCAATGCGGGCCCTCTTGGGCACTGGGCACTAAAGGGTAAACAGCATCTGGGTTCAATCAAAAGCTATATCCTCATTAATTAATGACGATGGATCAAATTAACTTCAACATCTTTTGTCAGTATTCCATGGGCATTTGACTGTCTTTCCAGGGGAGGGGGATTAATTAGCACTGTAAAAGGGAAGGATGGATTTCAGCATGTAGTCTTCACATGGACATAGCTTAAAGTGCACCTAAAGTCAAATATTTTTCATTTCTAATATAAATCTACCCATCCAAGGCAAACATATGTCACCATTGTTACTCAACCTTTTGCTCTTTCTGTGCCGTGCAAGCCAAATAAACTTGGCAGAACTAGCAGTAATTTGGATCCACAACCGTGATGTGAGCGGCATGGGTCCAAATTAGTGCTACTTTTGATAACTTTGCGCATCTTGCCTGGCAGATAAAAAGCAAAGTCTTGAGGTAAGAATCGTCAAACATGTTTGCTTTTGGTGGAGAGGTTTATATTGTAGGTGCACTTCAACCTATTTGTGTTCTGTTCTTGGGTAAGATACAGTGCCTCTCTCCACCCAGGTGTATAAATGGGTACCGGCGAATTCAATGCTGTAGCCCTGCGTCGGACTAGCATCCCATCCAGAGGGGAGTAGAAATGCTCCCAGTCGCTTCATGCACAGAAGCCAGGATAAGCTCAAGCCTAAATTATGGGCCACTTGGCTCGTAAGCAGAATTTGCCTTTACTTTTCCCCATACTTCCTCAAAATTCTTTTACACTTGGTTGCTCATACAAAAATTATCCCACTGACTCCTGGGAGTGAGACTTAGAAGGGCAGTGTCATGTGCTGATAAACAGTATTTCAGTCTAAGAACCCGTTTTAAAACGGCTAGCTTTCAATAATTGTGATTTAGGGTTAGTCTGCAGTCTGCAAATGTCAGACCGAAAATAAAAGGGATAATTCCCATGATACTACCGGTGTCTGACATTTGCAGACTGCCGACAAATAGCGCTGATAAACAGTATTTAAGTCCAAGAACCCATTTTAAAACGGTTAACTTTCAATTATTGAAAGCTAACCGTTTTAAAATGGGTTCCTAGACTTAAATACTGTTTATCAGCGCTACTTGAAATGAGTGTTTAGACTTAAATACTGTTTATCAGCGCTATTTGTCTGCAGTCTGCAAATGTCAGACACCGTGATACTACCCCTTTACAGAGATGCCAACCTATGGACATCTAAAATCTGGAGATTTTTTCCAGCCGGACAACAGCAAGGAAGCTTTCAAATGCTCAAACCAATCCTTTGACTCAGATTT
>NC_090872.1:20814459-20844459 GCF_036669935.1 Montipora foliosa
AGCATTTTAGGCGTCCCAGTCTGCATGAAACCATCTCTCGCCTCTGTCTGTGACAAGATCAGACACGCACGGTTCTTACGTTACGTTTATGGCTATAAAATTAACTGAAATGTCAATTGCTGGTACAAAAAAAAAAAATAAATAAATAAAAAACCAGCATGTTAATTTTCTTTGGTAGGCTAGGTATCGAAGAGCCAGAACATTTGCGCATGCGCTGACGGAATGTTTGAACAAGAGAGAAAAACGCAGTACCTCCAGACACCGGCGCTGGAGCGTCGTACCAAACGAGTCATCCCGGGATTTCGGCCCGTGCGATCGCTTTTGGACGCAGTTGGCCCTTCGCTGCTTTCTGCTACCGACCTTGCCTCCCGGTACGGCATTGAGGGAGAGATATGTCGGCCCCTAAACCATATGTGACAAATCCCACGCCTACTCACAGCTCCAAACCGCCCTTGTCAATATAACGTAAGAATTAGATGGCTTATATATTCAAGACAAAAGTCATTTATCTGTCATATGGTAAGCACTGGAGTCGCAGATTACAAAGTGTACGCATGCGCCCTCCTAAAAGTAACATACATACAGTCATAAGCTTTTTGCGAATAACTACAGGAGCTAATATCTTCGAGACATTACATTTACAGCTAAAATACATAGCATATACAGATACTTACTAAATACATAATATTTAAAGATACGTTCATTAAAAAGAAAAGCCGCTGTACAAAATGCGGCCCTGGATTTTCTTTTAAAACCAGTAAACTCATAGGTACGGATAAAATCAGGTAGCGCATTCCGCAACTTAGCTGATACGTAAGAAAAAAGAGAACTGAGACCATAACTGGTTGTTCCAGGTTTATTGAGGAACAGAATGTAATTTCCGCCAAGATCATGCATAAGAAGGGGACGGGAGAGAAAACGTATTTTTCATATAAGCAGGAAAACCCGTTTCTCAATTAAAAAAACAAAACAAAAACATACTTTTATCAAGTAATACGATGAAATTTTGAATATGCTTATTGCATAGAGATGTAGAGCTTGACTCTTGTAGTAAAAGGATAGCGAATCTGCAAATACAAATATCGTTATTCTCTTATTTACATTATTATACCGTTTCTTTGACACGAGAATTACAACGAAATGAAAGCACAACTTTGTGGCGAATTTTCTATGATAAAAACTTGTTCAGAAATCCAAAATCTAAGTTAACAGCACACACCAGGCCTACTCCTGACTATCTGGCTAAAAATCATTTCCTCTGGCCGCGCTTCAGCCATTCGATGAGGGCCAGTCTCGTGCTTCTTAAGTTGCCTTGCTCATGCCCAAAAAGAATTCTGGGTAATTCTGCCATTCCATGACAAGGGAAGACTCCCGATTCTCATTTCATAGTTTTTTTTCATAAGTGTCGGGCCACCCAGTTCTACCAGCAAAATAACGCATCGATTGAAGGTTTTAGCTTTCAAAACTTGCCCAGATTGTGTCAGTAGGTCCTGGAATTCGTCCACAGAAAGGCCAGAGAGACAACTTCACTCGTGAACCGCCATGTTTACAACAGAGCATTTTAGGCGTCCCAGTCTGCATGAAACCATCTCTCGCCTCTGTCTGTGACAAGATCAGACACGCACGGTTCTTACGTTACGTTTATGCCTATAAAATTAACTGAAATGTCAATTGCTGGTACAAAAAAAAAATAAATAAATAAATAAAAAACCAGCATGTTAATTTTCTTTTGGTAGGCTAGGTATCGAAGAGCCAGAACATTTGCGCATGCGCTGACGGAATGTTTGAACAAGAGAGAAAAACGCAGTACCTCCAGACACCGGCGCTGGAGCGTCGTACCAAACGAGTCATCCCGGGATTTCGGCCCGTGCGATCGCTTTTGGACGCAGTTGGCCCTTCGCTGCTTTCTGCTACCGACCTTGCCTCCCGGTACGGCATTGAGGGAGAGATATGTCGGCCCCTAAACCATATGTGACAAATCCCACGCCTACTCACAGCTCCAAACCGCCCTTGTCAATATAGCGTAAGAATTAGATGGCTTATATATTCAAGACAAAAGTCATTTATCTGTCATATGGTAAGCACTGGAGTCGCAGATTACAAAGTGTACGCATGCGCCCTCCTAAAAGTAACATACATACAGTCATAAGCTTTTTGCGAATAACTACAGGAGCTAATATCTTCGAGACATTACATTTACAGCTAAAATACATAGCATATACAGATACTTACTAAATACATAATATTTAAAGATACGTTCATTAAAAAGAAAAGCCGCTGTACAAAATGCGGCCCTGGATTTTCTTTTAAAACCAGTAAACTCATAGGTACGGATAAAATCAGGTAGCGCATTCCGCAACTTAGCTGATACGTAAGAAAAAGAGAACTGAGACCATAACTGGTTGTTCCAGGTTTATTGAGGAACAGAATGTAATTTCCGCCAAGATCATGCATAAGAAGGGGACGGGAGAGAAAACGTATTTTTCATATAAGCAGGAAAACCCGTTTCTCAATTAAAAAAACAAAACAAAACATACTTTTATCAAGTAATACGAGGAAATTTTGAATGCGCTTATTGCATAGAGATGTAGAGCTTGACTTTCGTAGTAAGAGGACAGCGAATCTGCAAATACAAATATCGTTATTCTCTTATTTACATTATTATACCTTATCTTTGACACGAGAATTACAACGAAATGAAAGCACAACTTTGTGGCGAATTTTCTATGATAAAAACTTGTTCAGAAATCCAAAATCTAAGTTAACAGCACACACCAGGCCTACTCCTGACTATCTGGCTAAAAATCATTTCCTCTGGCCGCGCTTCAGCCATTCGATGAGGGCCAGTCTCGTGCTTCTTAAGTTGCCTCGCTCATGCCCAAAAAGAATTCTGGGTAATTCTGCCATTCCATGACAAGGGAAGACTCCCGATTCTCATTTCATAGTTTTTTTTCATAAGTGTCGGGCCACCCAGTCCTACCAGCAAAATAACGCATCGATTGAAGGTTTTAGCTTTCAAAACTTGCCCAGATTGTGTCAGTAGGTCCTGGAATTCGTCCACAGAAAGGCCAGAGAGACAACTTCACTCGTGAACCGCCATGTTTACAACAGAGCATTTTAGGCGTCCCAGTCTGCATGAAACCATCTCTCGCCTCTGTCTGTGACAAGATCAGACACGCACGGTTCTTACGTTACGTTTATGCCTATAAAATTAACTGAAATGTCAATTGCTGGTACAAAAAATAAATAAATAAATAAATAAAAAATCAGCATGTTAATTTTCTTTTGGTAGGCTAGGTATCGAAGAGCCAGAACATTTGCGCATGCGCTGACGGAATGTTTGAACAAGAGAGAAAAACGCAGTACCTCCAGACACCGGCGCTGGAGCGTCGTACCAAACGAGTCATCCCGGGATTTCGGCCCGTGCGATCGCTTTTGGACGCAGTTGGCCCTTCGCTGCTTTCTGCTACCGACCTTGCCTCCCGGTACGGCATTGAGGGAGAGATATGTCGGCCCCTAAACCATATGTGACAAATCCCACGCCTACTCACAGCTCCAAACCGCCCTTGTCAATATAGCGTAAGAATTAGATGGCTTATATATTCAAGACAAAAGTCATTTATCTGTCATATGGTAAGCACTGGAGTCGCAGATTACAAAGTGTACGCATGCGCCCTCCTAAAAGTAACATACATACCGTCATAAGCTTTTTGCGAATAACTACAGGAGCTAATATCTTCGAGACATTACATTTACAGCTAAAATACATAGCATATACAGATACTTACTAAATACATAATATTTAAAGATACGTTCCAGGGGGGGGATAGAAAAAAGGCCTGGGACCGAGAAACGATGTTCTCACAACTTGCTAAGCGGTAATCTTGGTCAGCGGGGTATTTTTGAGCGGGCGCTCTTTGTGATAGCAGGCGACTGTCATAGCAGGCCTGCTTTCAGGTGTTTTCGAATGTTAAAAAGATGGCGATCTCTGTAAAAACTATGTGTCTGTTGGCTTTATTGTTGGTGCTATTATCACGAAGTGAAGTTGAGAAAACGTTCATAGCTGACTCGTTCCCTAATGGCTCTGAAGCTTCCCGTCGAGGCACAACTCACACAAATAATTTGGGAGTACGAGTTGAATGCGTAGTCCGCGTAGCTAGTTTGCTCGACATAAATCCGTTTATTCAGGGGAACCCAAATATTTCAAGTTGTTTCCGATGCATCGTCGGATATCCGAGTTTTAGGATTCAGACGGTAATCAGTGTAATTTTTTCACCTAAGGACCTCTTCCTGTTGTTCGATGGCTCCAAAACATCACGACAAACATCGTCGAACCAACCACGTTTAATTTCATTCAACACAATATCTACTGGTAACATGTTCTTCTCGCCGAAATACGAAAAACTGCTTTTGGAAACTTTCCTGTATATCAGCGGGATGTTTTGGGTTGGGGAGATCTGAAGGAAAGAATATTTTAAAAAAATGTTATTTCATTCGACCACCAAAAGTGCTACTTTCCATTCTTGAATTTGTCCTAGTCAAGTCAATTTTTATTTATGCTCAGACAGAAATAATAATTAATAGAAATTAGTGCTTAAAATATAACATCAAGGGATTGCCAAGAAAAAGAAATTTTACAATTGTAGGTTCGTTCAATGAACTAACCAAGTAGGTGACCCAAAACAAAACATGAATGAGTCAAGGAAAAGAGATGCAAAAGAATTGTTTTAGACAAAAAGTATTACTTTATTAATTAAATAACAGTTAAAGATTACATAATTGTAAAACATTAGGAATCAATAATAGTATTATAACCACCAATCACAGAATTTTTGATATATTGACGAAAATTGGAAGAAAGCTTGTTTTTCTTAACATCAATGGATAAAGAATTCCAAAGTTTTGGACCAGTGTAACTGAGAGAACGAATACCGCATTGAAGTGGTATGAACACATGTAACAAACAGATTATCAATCTGTGATTGACGTGTATTATATGAATGAATAGAAGATACCGGGTTAAAAAAATTAACAAAACTAGAGGGGCTTAGTTTATGGTGCCACTGATAAACAAAAGATAGATTTTCAAGATGAATTATGTTAGAGAATTTGAGGAGTCTGATAGTGGGTGTCCTATATTGAATGCCAGCTGCAATCCTTTCAGCTGGGAACGTGCAGTGTCTCTTGGAACTAATTGTAACATCAAATTCCAGAACAAGTATTTTACCAAGGGTCTACCAAGCCTATCTGTCATCTTGGTGACCCTAACTCCAGCGATTGAAGCATACACCTGCTAGCTATCTCATGAACTGCGAATGTTCAGCTTGAAGAGGGATAACTAAAAATTGATTATTTGGTAGAAAATTTGAGAAAGAAGAGTGACCTCAGATTGGACCATGAGGATCTCCTTTGGACCCTGCAAATTGAAATTCCAGGAATTCATTTGTATATACAGGAATTCCACTACCACTATCAACATACCTTCCCATTTGCTATCAATGATGCAGGCAGTTACCCCTTAACTGCCTGTAGGGGAAGTTATGAAGCCAACCCGAGCATGTGTGTTTTGAACATTACAGTTGGGATAGAGACAACCACATGAATTATGAGACAGGTGAAATAGCATATATTCCGTGCTGTTCAAGTCAGGTAAACATCAAGTGTGTCCAGCCATATGGCTGTTCACACCACATGTCCAACTTCTTGAACAGTACATTTCATGTTACATGCAACAATGGAGACAATGTGAGTTCTACTAGTGATGTCCAGTCAACGACCAGAAACAAGAATTTTATTTGTTTATTTGTTTTTGCAGTCAAGGCCTCAAACATTTTCGTGCGCAACAAGCTAACACTCAGTGATCAACCCTTAATGAAATGTCCTCCCCATAATGGCATGTCATCGTCCTGACATGGCCCATTTATACTCTTTATTGATAACAAAACTCCCTCCCAGCTGGAAAATTGCAATCAGTGGTGATAGAACAATCCAACTGTTATTTTCTCCTGTAAGAAATGAAAAACACATGTCAACGATAGACAATTTTGCTTGCTGAAACTGGCACTGTGGATGCAGTGGAAGACAGAATGTGAGAACATGGCAGGAAAGCCTTTTAGATGAAAAAGGACTGACTTCACCAAGAAAGAAATGGAAATTGCTTAAATTGAAACTGTGTATATTTGCTCCAGACATGAAATTGTTTTTGTTTTTTCAAAAAAAAACCTTAATTAGAAAACTTTTAATTCAACCAATTTAATTCTCATTTTTTGTTGTCTCAGTGTCATCACAAAGTGGAGCAAAGGAAAATAAAAATGAAACTGGTTTGAAAATTTTATAACCAGAACCAAAGGGAGGGCAGGGGGAATCCTAGAAAAAGTGACAGGTGTGCTCCATTCTGCCTTGACCGAAACACAATTAAAATCCATGACTCTGAACCACTTACAATGTTTAAAACTCTTTTTTTTCGTCTCTTCTCTTTATAATTTTCTTTCTTCTCTCTTTTTCTTTATTCCTTATCTTTGTATTATGTCTGTGGTGTGGCAAAAAAATTAAAAAAATAACAAACAACAAAAACTAACCTGATCATATATAGAGTTTACCTTAGTACCTTTCTGGCTAAAAAGACTATATAAAGCCAAACAAAAGTTTGTTGGAAAGACTATTCTAATTCGTTTTAAGGCTTTGTTTTAAAAATTCAGATGAGCACTCCATCACTTTTATGTAGGAATCTCGCCCCAGGAGTATCAATAAAAATCCTCAAAGACAAGTAATGCAATTGAAGTAAAACAAACAATGCAAGCAAAAGAACTCTTCCTCAATGAAAGCTGGTTTTCACAATATTCTCTTTTCGCGAACGAATTTCTTTTTATAGGCGGTAATAAATGCTAGCTGGAAAAAATTACAAAGTAAAACGTTGGTTTAGTTATCAAATAACACATGCAAAGGAATGTCTATCTCTGAGTATTACCGGTAAGTGTTTCTACTACAAATACCATAAATCGAACACCCGATTGACATTTTACAAAGACAAAAAAATTGAAAAAACTTGAAAAATTGCGAGTTACTATACAGCGGGGATAATTACTGTTTGCTCACCAACCTGTTTTATCACCTAGCCAATTATCTTAAGCTTACTAGCTCAAGAGGTTTTTTAACGCGAAGTCATACACATTTACAAAATGTTGCCTTACCTTGATCTCGGAGAAACCACTGTGCGTTAAAACCGACGTCCACCAAGAAGTAAATTTTCCAAATTGAAGGGCTTCGAAATAAAAAAAAAATCGTTGAATACACTAAAAAAAGCCACCACATTTCGCACCGACATCGGCCGCCATGTTTCTTGTTTTGTTTACATTTCTGGATGACAAATTCTGCTCGTGCGCAATACACGAATCCGCTGACTAATGCCTCCATGATTGCTTTGCAAGTTGTGAGAACATCGTTTGGATTTCATTTAAGAGAATGTATGGGAAGTTGCTTCCCCCCCCCTGATACGTTCATTAAAAAGAAAAGCCGCTGTACAAAATGCGGCCCTGGATTTTCTTTTAAAACCAGTAAACTCATAGGTACGGATAAAATCAGGTAGCGCATTCCGCAACTTAGCTGATACGTAAGAAAAAAGAGAACTGAGACCATAACTGGTTGTTCCAGGTTTATTGAGGAACAGAATGTAATTTCCGCCAAGATCATGCATAAGAAGGGGACGGGAGAGAAAACGTATTTTTCATATAAGCAGGAAAACCCGTTTCTCAATTAAAAAAACAAAACAAAAACATACTTTTATCAAGTAATACGAGGAAATTTTGAATGCGCTTATTGCATAGAGATGTAGAGCTTGACTTTCGTAGTAAGAGGACAGCGAATCTGCAAATACAAATATCGTTATTCTCTTATTTACATTATTATACCTTATCTTTGACACGAGAATTACAACGAAATGAAAGCACAACTTTGTGGCGAATTTTCTATGATAAAAACTTGTTCAGAAATCCAAAATCTAAGTTAACAGCACACACCAGGCCTACTCCTGACTATCTGGCTAAAGATCATTTCCTCTGGCCGCGCTTCAGCCATTCGATGAGGGCCAGTCTCGTGCTTCTTAAGTTGCCTCGCTCATGCCCAAAAAGAATTCTGGGTAATTCTGCCATTCCATGACAAGGGAAGACTCCCGATTCTCATTTCATAGTTTTTTTTCATAAGTGTCGGGCCACCCAGTCCTACCAGCAAAATAACGCATCGATTGAAGGTTTTAGCTTTCAAAACTTGCCCAGATTGTGTCAGTAGGTCCTGGAATTCGTCCACAGAAAGGCCAGAGAGACAACTTCACTCGTGAGCCGCCATGTTTACAACAGAGCATTTTAGGCGTCCCAGTCTGCATGAAACCATCTCTCGCCTCTGTCTGTGACAAGATCAGACACGCACGGTTCTTACGTTACGTTTATGCCTATAAAATTAACTGAAATGTCAATTGCTGGTACAAAAAAAAATAAATAAATAAATAAAAAACCAGCATGTTAATTTTCTTTTGGTAGGCTAGGTATCGAGGAGCCAGAACATTTGCGCATGCGCTGACGGAATGTTTGAACAAGAGAGAAAAACGCAGTACCTCCAGACACCGGCGCTGGAGCGTCGTACCAAACGAGTCATCCCGGGATTTCGGCCCGTGCGATCGCTTTTGGACGCAGTTGGCCCTTCGCTGCTTTCTGCTACCGACCTTGCCTCCCGGTACGGCATTGAGGGAGAGATATGTCGGCCCCTAAACCATATGTGACAAATCCCACGCCTACTCACAGCTCCAAACCGCCCTTGTCAATATAGCGTAAGAATTAGATGGCTTATATATTCAAGACAAAAGTCATTTATCTGTCATATGGTAAGCACTGGAGTCGCAGATTACAAAGTGTACGCATGCGCCCTCCTAAAAGTAACATACATACAGTCATAAGCTTTTTGCGAATAACTACAGGAGCTAATATCTTCGAGACATTACATTTACAGCTAAAATACATAGCATATACAGATACTTACTAAATACATAATATTTAAAGATACGTTCATTAAAAAGAAAAGCCGCTGTACAAAATGCGGCCCTGGATTTTCTTTTAAAACCAGTAAACTCATAGGTACGGATAAAATCAGGTAGCGCATTCCGCAACTTAGCTGATACGTAAGAAAAAGAGAACTGAGACCATAACTGGTTGTTCCAGGTTTATTGAGGAACAGAATGTAATTTCCGCCAAGATCATGCATAAGAAGGGGACGGGAGAGAAAACGTATTTTCATATAAGCAGGAAAACCCGTTTCTCAATTAAAAAAACAAAACAAAAACATACTTTTATCAAGTAATACGAGGAAATTTGAATGCGCTTATTGCATAGAGATGTAGAGCTTGACTTTCGTAGTAAGAGGACAGCGAATCTGCAAATACAAATATCGTTATTCTCTTATTTACATTATTATACCTTATCTTTGACACGAGAATTACAACGAAATGAAAGCACAACTTTGTGGCGAATTTTCTATGATAAAAACTTGTTCAGAAATCCAAAATCTAAGTTAACAGCACACACCAGGCCTACTCCTGACTATCTGGCTAAAAATCATTTCCTCTGGCCGCGCTTCAGCCATTCGATGAGGGCCAGTCTCGTGCTTCTTAAGTTGCCTCGCTCATGCCCAAAAAGAATTCTGGGTAATTCTGCCATTCCATGACAAGGGAAGACTCCCGATTCTCATTTCATAGTTTTTTTTCATAAGTGTCGGGCCACCCAGTCCTACCAGCAAAATAACGCATCGATTGAAGGTTTTAGCTTTCAAAACTTGCCCAGATTGTGTCAGTAGGTCCTGGAATTCGTCCACAGAAAGGCCAGAGAGACAACTTCACTCGTGAACCGCCATGTTTACAACAGAGCATTTTAGGCGTCCCAGTCTGCATGAAACCATCTCTCGCCTCTGTCTGTGACAAGATCAGACACGCACGGTTCTTACGTTACGTTTATGCCTATAAAATTAACTGAAATGTCAATTGCTGGTACAAAAAAAAAATAAATAAATAAATAAAAAAACAGCATGTTAATTTTCTTTTGGTAGGCTAGGTATCGAAGAGCCAGAACATTTCCGCATGCACTGACGGAATGTTTGAACAAGAGAGAAAAACGCAGTACCTCCAGACACCGGCGCTGGAGCGTCGTACCAAACGAGTCATCCCGGGATTTCGGCCCGTGCGATCGCTTTTAGACGCAGTTGGCCCTTCGCTGCTTTCTGCTACCGACCTTGCCTCCCGGTACGGCATTGAGGGAGAGATATGTCGGCCCCTAAACCATATGTGAACAATCCCACGCCTACTCACAGCTCCAAACCGCCCTTGTCAATATAGCGTAAGAATTAGATGCCTTATATATTCAAGAGAAAAGTCATTTATCTGTCATATGGTAAGCACTGGAGTCGCAGATTACAAAGTGTACGCATGCGCCCTCCTAAAAGTAACATACATACAGTCATAAGCTTTTTGCGAATAACTACAGGAGCTAATATCTTCGAGACATTACATTTACAGCTAAAATACATAGCATATACCGATACTTACTAAATACATAATATTTAAAGATACGTTCATTAAAAAGAAAAGCCGCTGTACAAAATGCGGCCCTGGATTTTCTTTTAAAACCAGTAAACTCATAGGTACGGATAAAATCAGGTAGCGCATTCCGCAACTTAGCTGATACGTAAGAAAAAAGAGAACTGAGACCATAACTGGTTGTTCCAGGTTTATTGAGGAACAGAATGTAATTTCCGCCAAGATCATGCATAAGAAGGGGACGGGAGAGAAAACGTATTTTTCATATAAGCAGGAAAACCCGTTTCTCAATTAAAAAAACAAAACAAAAACATACTTTATCAAGTAATACGAGGAAATTTGAATGCGCTTATTGCATAGAGATGTAGAGCTTGACTTTCGTAGTAAGAGGACAGCGAATCTGCAAATACAAATATCGTTATTCTCTTATTTACATTATTATACCTTATCTTTGACACGAGAATTACAACGAAATGAAAGCACAACTTTGTGGCGAATTTTCTATGATAAAAACTTGTTCAGAAATCCAAAATCTAAGTTAACAGCACACACCAGGCCTACTCCTGACTATCTGGCTAAAAATCATTTCCTCTGGCCGCGCTTCAGCCATTCGATGAGGGCCAGTCTCGTGCTTCTTAAGTTGCCTCGCTCATGCCCAAAAAGAATTCTGGGTAATTCTGCCATTCCATGACAAGGGAAGACTCCCGATTCTCATTTCATAGTTTTTTTTCATAAGTGTCGGGCCACCCAGTCCTACCAGCAAAATAACGCATCGATTGAAGGTTTTAGCTTTCAAAACTTGCCCAGATTGTGTCAGTAGGTCCTGGAATTCGTCCACAGAAAGGCCAGAGAGACAACTTCACTCGTGAACCGCCATGTTTACAACAGAGCATTTTAGGCGTCCCAGTCTGCATGAAACCATCTCTCGCCTCTGTCTGTGACAAGATCAGACACGCACGGTTCTTACGTTACGTTTATGCCTATAAAATTAACTGAAATGTCAATTGCTGGTACAAAAAATAAATAAATAAATAAATAAAAAACCAGCATGTTAATTTTCTTTTGGTAGGCTAGGTATCGAAGAGCCAGAACATTTGCGCATGCGCTGACGGAATGTTTGAACAAGAGAGAAAAACGCAGTACCTCCAGACACCGGCGCTGGAGCGTCGTACCAAACGAGTCATCCCGGGATTTCGGCCCGTGCGATCGCTTTTGGACGCAGTTGGCCCTTCGCTGCTTTCTGCTACCGACCTTGCCTCCCGGTACGGCATTGAGGGAGAGATATGTCGGCCCCTAAACCATATGTGACAAATCCCACGCCTACTCACAGCTCCAAACCGCCCTTGTCAATATAGCGTAAGAATTAGATGGCTTATATATTCAAGACAAAAGTCATTTATCTGTCATATGGTAAGCACTGGAGTCGCAGATTACAAAGTGTACGCATGCGCCCTCCTAAAAGTAACATACATACAGTCATAAGGTTTTTGCGAATAACTACAGGAGCTAATATCTTCGAGACATTACATTTACAGCTAAAATACAGAGCATATACAGATACTTACTAAATACATAATATTTAAAGATACGTTCATTAAAAAGAAAAGCCGCTGTACAAAATGCGGCCCTGGATTTTCTTTTAAAACCAGTAAACTCATAGGTACGGATAAAATCAGGTAGCGCATTCCGCAACTTAGCTGATACGTAAGAAAAAAGAGAACTGAGACCATAACTGGTTGTTCCAGGTTTATTGAGGAACAGAATGTAATTTCCGCCAAGATCATGCATAAGAAGGGGACGGGAGAGAAAACGTATTTTTCATATAAGCAGGAAAACCCGTTTCTCAATTAAAAAAAACAAAACAAAAACATACTTTTATCAAGTAATACGAGGAAATTTTGAATGCGCTTATTGCATAGAGATGTAGAGCTTGACTTTCGTAGTAAGAGGACAGCGAATCTGCAAATACAAATATCGTTATTCTCTTATTTACATTATTATACCTTATCTTTGACACGAGAATTACAACGAAATGAAAGCACAACTTTGTGGCGAATTTTCTATGATAAAAACTTGTTCAGAAATCCAAAATCTAAGTTAACAGCACACACCAGGCCTACTCCTGACTATCTGGCTAAAAATCATTTCCTCTGGCCGCGCTTCAGCCATTCGATGAGGGCCAGTCTCGTGCTTCTTAAGTTGCCTCGCTCATGCCCAAAAAGAATTCTGGGTAATTCTGCCATTCCATGACAAGGGAAGACTCCCGATTCTCATTTCATAGTTTTTTTTCATAAGTGTCGGGCCACCCAGTCCTACCAGCAAAATAACGCATCGATTGAAGGTTTTAGCTTTCAAAACTTGCCCAGATTGTGTCAGTATGGTCCTGGAATTCGTCCACAGAAAGGCCAGAGAGACAACTTCACTCGTGAACCGCCATGTTTACAACAGAGCATTTTAGGCGTCCCAGTCTGCATGAAACCATCTCTCGCCTCTGTCTGTGACAAGATCAGACACGCACGGTTTCTTACGTTACGTTTATGCCTATAAAATTAACTGAAATGTCAATTGCTGGTACAAAAAAAAAAATTAACAAAACTAGAAGGGCTTAGTTTATGGTGCCACTGATAAACAAAAGATAGAATTTCAAGATGAATTATATCAGAGAATTTGAGGAGTCTGATAGTGGCTGTCCTATATTGAATGTCAGCTGCAATCCTTTCAGCTGGGAACGTGCAGTGTCTCTTGGAACTAATTGTAACATCAAATTCCGGAACAAGTATTTTACCAAGGGTCTACCAAGCCTATCTGTCATCTTGGTGACCCTAACTCCAGCGATTGAAGCATACACCTGCTAGCTATCTCTCGTGAACTGCGAATGTTCAGCTTGAACAGGGATAACTAAAAATTGATTATTTGGTAGAAAACTTGAGAAAGAAGAGTGACCTCAGATTGGACCATGAGGATCTCCTTTGGACCCTGCAAATTGAAATTCCAGGAATTCATTTGTATATACAGGAATTCCACTACCACTATCAACATACCTTCCCATTTGCTATCAATGATGCAGGCAGTTACCCCTTAACTGCCTGCTGGGGAAGTTATGAAGCCAACCCGAACATGTGTGTTTTGAACATTACAGTTGGGATAGAGACAACCACATGAATTATGAGACGGGTGAAATAGCATATATTCCGTGCTGTTCATGTCAGGTAAACATCAAGTGTGTCCAGCCATATGGCTGTTCACACCACATGTCCAACTTCTTGAACAGTACATTTCATGTTACGTGCAACAATGGAGACAATGTGACTTCTACTACTAGTGATGTCCAGTCAACGACCAGAAACAAGAATTTTATTTGTTTATTTGTTTTTTGCAGTCAAGGCCTCAAACATTTTCGTGCGCAACAAGCTAACACTCAGTGATCAACCCTTAATGAAATGTCCTCCCCATAATGGCATGTCATCGTCTTGACATGGCCCATTTATACTCTTTATTGATGATAACAAAACTCCCTCCCAGCTGGAAAATTGCAATCAGTGGTGATAGAACAATCCACTGTTATTTTCTCCTGTAAGAAATGAAAAACACAATGTCAACGATAGACAAATTTTGCTTGCTGAAACTGGCACTGTGGATGCAGTGGAAGACAGAATGTGAGAACATGGCAGGGAAAGCCTTTTAGATGAAAGAGGACTGACTTCACCAAGAAAGAAATGGAAATTGCTTAAATTGAAACTGTGTATATTTGCTCCAGACATGTAATGTTTTTTTTTTTTGTTTTTTTCAAAAAAAAACCTTGATTAGAAAACTTTTAATTCAACCAATTTAATTCTCATTTTTTGTTGTCTCAGTGTCATCACAAAGTGGAGCAAAGAAAAATAAAAATGAAACTGGTTTGAAAATTTTATAACCAGAACCAAAGGGAGGGCAGGGGGAATCCTAGAAAAAGTGACAGGTGTGCTCCATTCTGCCTTGACCGAAACACAATTAAAATCCATGACTCTGAACCACTTACAATGTTTAAAACTCTCTTTTTTCTCGTCTCTTCTCTTTATATTTTTTTTTCTCTCTTTTTCTTTATTCCTTATCTTTGTATTATGTCTGTGGTGTGGCAAAAAAATTAAAAAAATAACAAACACAAAAACTAACCTGATCATATATAGAGTTTACCTTAGTACCTTTCTGGCTAAAAAGACTATATAAAGCCAAACAAAAGTTTTGTTGGAAAGACTATTCTAATTCGTTTTAAGGCTTTTGTTTTAAAAATTCTGATGAGCACTCCATCGCTTTTATGTAGGAATCTCGCCCCAGGAGTATCAATGAAAATCCTCAAAGACAAGTAATGCAATTGAAGTGAAAACAAACAATGCAAGCAAAAGAACTCTTCCTCAATGAAAGCTGGTTTTCACAATATTCTCTTTTCGCGCGAACGAATTTCTTTTTATAGGCGGTAATAAATGCTAGCTGGAAAAAATTACAAAGTAAAACGTAGGTTTAGTTATCAAATAACACATGCAAAGGAATGTCTATCTCTGAGTATTACCGGTAAGTGTTTCTACTACAAATACCATAAATCGAACGCCCGATTGACATTTTACAAAGACAAAAAAATTGAAAAAAAACTTGAAAAATTGCGAGTTACTATACAGCGGGGATAATTACTGTTTGCTCACCAACCTGTTTTATCACCTAGCCAATTATCTTAAGCTTACTAGCTCAAGAGTTTTTTTAACGCGAAGTCATACACATTTACAAAATGTTGCCTTACCTTGATCTCGGAGAAAACTACTGTGCGTTAAAACGACGTCCACCAAGAAGTAAATTTTCCAAATTGAAGGGCTTCGAAATAAAAAAAAATCGTTGAATAAACTAAAAAAAGCCACCACATTTCGCACCGACATCGGCCGCCATGTTTCTTGTTTTGTTTACATTTCGGGATGACAAATTCTGCTCGTGCGCAATACACGAATCCGCTGACTGATGCCTCCATGATTGCTTTGCAAGTTGTGAGAACATTTTACATTATTATACCTTATCTTTGACACGAGAATTACAACGAAATGAAAAGCACAACTTTGTGGCGAATTTTCTATGATAAAAACTTGTTCAGAAATCCAAAATCTAAGTTAACAGCACACACCAGGCCTACTCCTGAGTATCTGGCTAAGAAATCATTTCCTCTGGCCGCGCTTCAGCCATTCGATGAGGGCCAGTCTCGTGCTTCTTAAGTTGCCTCGCTCATGCCCAAAAAGAATTCTGGGGTATTCTGCCATTCCATGACAAGGGAAGACTCCCGATTCTCATTTCATAGTTTTTTTTCATAAGTGTCGGGCCACCCAGTCCTACCAGCAAAATAACGCATCGATTGAAGGTTTTAGCTTTCAAAACTTGCCCAGATTGTGTCAGTAGGTCCTGGAATTCGTCCACAGAAAGGCCAGAGAGACAACTTCACTCGTGAACCGCCATGTTTACAACAGAGCATTTTAGGCGTCCCAGTCTGCATGAAACCATCTCTCGCCTCTGTCTGTGACAAGATCAGACACGCACGGTTCTTACGTTACGTTTATGCCTATAAAATTAACTGAAATGTCAATTGCTGGTACAAAAAAAAATAAAAAATAAAAAAAAACCAGCATGTTATTTTCTTTTGGTAGGCTAGGTATCGAAGAGCCAGAACATTTGCGCATGCGCTGACGGAATGTTTGAACAAGAGAGAAAAACGCAGTACCTCCAGACACCGGCGCTGGAGCGTCGTACCAAACGAGTCATCCCGGATTTCGGCCCGTGCGATCGCTTTTGGACGCAGTTGGCCCTTCGCTGCTTTCTGCTACCGACCTTGCCTCCCGGTACGGCATTGAGGGAGAGATATGTCGGCCCTAAACCATATGTGACAAATCCCACGCCTACTCACAGCTCCAAACCGCCCTTGTCAATATAGCGTAAGAATTAGATGGCTTATATATTCAAGACAAAAGTCATTTATCTGTCATATGGTAAGCACTGGAGTCGCAGATTACAAAGTGTACGCATGCGCCCTCCTAAAAGTAACATACATACAGTCATAAGCTTTTTGCGAATAACTACAGGAGCTAATATCTTCGAGACATTACATTTACAGCTAAAATACATAGCATATACAGATACTTACTAAATACATAATATTTAAAGATACGTTCATTAAAAAGAAAAGCCGCTGTACAAAATGCGGCCCTGGATTTTCTTTTAAAACCAGTAAACTCATAGGTACGGATAAAATCAGGTAGCGCATTCCGCAACTTAGCTGATACGTAAGAAAAAAGAGAACTGAGACCATAACTGGTTGTTCCAGGTTTATTGAGGAACAGAATGTAATTTCCGCCAAGATCATGCATAAGAAGGGGACGGGAGAGAAAACGTATTTTTCATATAAGCAGGAAAACCCGTTTCTCAATTAAAAAACAAAACAAAAACATACTTTTATCAAGTAATACGAGGAAATTTTGAATGCGCTTATTGCATAGAGATGTAGAGCTTGACTTTCGTAGTAAGAGGACAGCGAATCTGCAAATACAAATATCGTTATTCTCTTATTTACATTATTATACCTTATCTTTGACACGAGAATTACAACGAAATGAAAGCACAACTTTGTGGCGAATTTTCTATGATAAAAACTTGTTCAGAAATCCAAAATCTAAGTTAACAGCACACACCAGGCCTACTCCTGACTATCTGGCTAAAAATCATTTCCTCTGGCCGCGCTTCAGCCATTCGATGAGGGCCAGTCTCGTGCTTCTTAAGTTGCCTCGCTCATGCCCAAAAAGAATTCTGGGTAATTCTGCCATTCCATGACAAGGGAAGACTCCCGATTCTCATTTCATAGTTTTTTTTCATAAGTGTCGGGCCACCCAGTCCTACCAGCAAAATAACGCATCGATTGAAGGTTTTAGCTTTCAAAACTTGCCCAGATTGTGTCAGTAGGTCCTGGAATTCGTCCACAGAAAGGCCAGAGAGACAACTTCACTCGTGAACCGCCATGTTTACAACAGAGCATTTTAGGCGTCCCAGTCTGCATGAAACCATCTCTCGCCTCTGTCTGTGACAAGATCAGACACGCACGGTTCTTACGTTACGTTTATGCCTATAAAATTAACTGAAATGTCAATTGCTGGTACAAAAAAAAAATAAATAAATAAATAAAAAACCAGCATGTTAATTTTCTTTTGGTAGGCTAGGTATCGAAGAGCCAGAACATTTGCGCATGCGCTGACGGAATGTTTGAACAAGAGAGAAAAACGCAGTACCTCCAGACACCGGCGCTGGAGCGTCGTACCAAACGAGTCATCCCGGGATTTCGGCCCGTGCGATCGCTTTTGGACGCAGTTGGCCCTTCGCTGCTTTCTGCTACCGACCTTGCCTCCCGGTACGGCATTGAGGGAGAGATATGTCGGCCCCTAAACCATATGTGACAAATCCCACGCCTACTCACAGCTCCAAACCGCCCTTGTCAATATAGCGTAAGAATTAGATGGCTTATATATTCAAGACAAAAGTCATTTATCTGTCATATGGTAAGCACTGGAGTCGCAGATTACAAAGTGTACGCATGCGCCCTCCTAAAAGTAACATACATACAGTCATAAGCTTTTTGCGAATAACTACAGGAGCTAATATCTTCGAGACATTACATTTACAGCTAAAATACATAGCATATACAGATACTTACTAAATACATAATATTTAAAGATACGTTCATTAAAAAGAAAAGCCGCTGTACAAAATGCGGCCCTGGATTTTCTTTTAAAACCAGTAAACTCATAGGTACGGATAAAATCAGGTAGCGCATTCCGCAACTTAGCTGATACGTAAGAAAAAGAACTGAGACCATAACTGGTTGTTCCAGGTTTATTGAGGAACAGAATGTAATTTCCGCCAAGATCATGCATAAGAAGGGGACGGGAGAGAAAACGTATTTTTCATATAAGCAGGAAAACCCGTTTCTCAATTAAAAAAACAAAACAAAAACATACTTTTATCAAGTAATACGAGGAAATTTTGAATGCGCTTATTGCATAGAGATGTAGAGCTTGACTTTCGTAGTAAGAGGACAGCGAATCTGCAAATACAAATATCGTTATTCTCTTATTTACATTATTATACCTTATCTTTGACACGAGAATTACAACGAAATGAAAGCACAACTTTGTGGCGAATTTTCTATGATAAAAACTTGTTCAGAAATCCAAAATCTAAGTTAACAGCACACACCAGGCCTACTCCTGACTATCTGGCTAAAAATCATTTCCTCTGGCCGCGCTTCAGCCATTCGATGAGGGCCAGTCTCGTGCTTCTTAAGTTGCCTCGCTCATGCCCAAAAAGAATTCTGGGTAATTCTGCCATTCCATGACAAGGGAAGACTCCCGATTCTCATTTCATAGTTTTTTTTCATAAGTGTCGGGCCACCCAGTCCTACCAGCAAAATAACGCATCGATTGAAGGTTTTAGCTTTCAAAACTTGCCCAGATTGTGTCAGTAGGTCCTGGAATTCGTCCACAGAAAGGCCAGAGAGACAACTTCACTCGTGAACCGCCATGTTTACAACAGAGCATTTTAGGCGTCCCAGTCTGCATGAAACCATCTCTCGCCTCTGTCTGTGACAAGATCAGACACGCACGGTTCTTACGTTACGTTTATGCCTATAAAATTAACTGAAATGTCAATTGCTGGTACAAAAAAAAATAAATAAATAAATAAAAACCAGCATGTTAATTTTCTTTTGGTAGGCTAGGTATCGAAGAGCCAGAACATTTGCGCATGCGCTGACGGAATGTTTGAACAAGAGAGAAAAACGCAGTACCTCCAGACACCGGCGCTGGAGCGTCGTACCAAACGAGTCATCCCGGGATTTCGGCCCGTGCGATCGCTTTTGGACGCAGTTGGCCCTTCGCTGCTTTCTGCTACCGACCTTGCCTCCCGGTACGGCATTGAGGGAGAGATATGTCGGCCCCTAAACCATATGTGACAAATCCCACGCCTACTCACAGCTCCAAACCGCCCTTGTCAATATAGCGTAAGAATTAGATGGCTTATATATTCAAGACAAAAGTCATTTATCTGTCATATGGTAAGCACTGGAGTCGCAGATTACAAAGTGTACGCATGCGCCCTCCTAAAAGTAACATACATACAGTCATAAGCTTTTTGCGAATAACTACAGGAGCTAATATCTTCGAGACATTACATTTACAGCTAAAATACATAGCATATACAGATACTTACTAAATACATAATATTTAAAGATACGTTCATTAAAAAGAAAAGCCGCTGTACAAAATGCGGCCCTGGATTTTCTTTTAAAACCAGTAAACTCATAGGTACGGATAAAATCAGGTAGCGCATTCCGCAACTTAGCTGATACGTAAGAAAAAAGAGAACTGAGACCATAACTGGTTGTTCCAGGTTTATTGAGGAACAGAATGTAATTTCCGCCAAGATCATGCATAAGAAGGGGACGGGAGAGAAAACGTATTTTTCATATAAGCAGGAAAACCCGTTTCTCAATTAAAAAACAAAACAAAAACATACTTTTATCAAGTAATACGAGGAAATTTTGAATGCGCTTATTGCATAGAGATGTAGAGCTTGACTTTCGTAGTAAGAGGACAGCGAATCTGCAAATACAAATATCGTTATTCTCTTATTTACATTATTATACCTTATCTTTGACACGAGAATTACAACGAAATGAAAGCACAACTTTGTGGCGAATTTTCTATGATAAAAACTTGTTCAGAAATCCAAAATCTAAGTTAACAGCACACACCAGGCCTACTCCTGACTATCTGGCTAAAAATCATTTCCTCTGGCCGCGCTTCAGCCATTCGATGAGGGCCAGTCTCGTGCTTCTTAAGTTGCCTCGCTCATGCCCAAAAAGAATTCTGGGTAATTCTGCCATTCCATGACAAGGGAAGACTCCCGATTCTCATTTCATAGTTTTTTTTCATAAGTGTCGGGCCACCCAGTCCTACCAGCAAAATAACGCATCGATTGAAGGTTTTAGCTTTCAAAACTTGCCCAGATTGTGTCAGTAGGTCCTGGAATTCGTCCACAGAAAGGCCAGAGAGACAACTTCACTCGTGAACCGCCATGTTTACAACAGAGCATTTTAGGCGTCCCAGTCTGCATGAAACCATCTCTCGCCTCTGTCTGTGACAAGATCAGACACGCACGGTTCTTACGTTACGTTTATGCCTATAAAATTAACTGAAATGTCAATTGCTGGTACAAAAAAAAAAATAAATAAAAAACCAGCATGTTAATTTTCTTTTGGTAGGCTAGGTATCGAAGAGCCAGAACATTTGCGCATGCGCTGACGGAATGTTTGAACAAGAGAGAAAAACGCAGTACCTCCAGACACCGGCGCTGGAGCGTCGTACCAAACGAGTCATCCCGGGATTTCGGCCCGTGCGATCGCTTTTGGACGCAGTTGGCCCTTCGCTGCTTTCTGCTACCGACCTTGCCTCCCGGTACGGCATTGAGGGAGAGATATGTCGGCCCCTAAACCATATGTGACAAATCCCACGCCTACTCACAGCTCCAAACCGCCCTTGTCAATATAGCGTAAGAATTAGATGGCTTATATATTCAAGACAAAAGTCATTTATCTGTCATATGGTAAGCACTGGAGTCGCAGATTACAAAGTGTACGCATGCGCCCTCCTAAAAGTAACATACATACAGTCATAAGCTTTTTGCGAATAACTACAGGAGCTAATATCTTCGAGACATTACATTTACAGCTAAAATACATAGCATATACAGATACTTACTAAATACATAATATTTAAAGATACGTTCATTAAAAGAAAAGCCGCTGTACAAAATGCGGCCCTGGATTTTCTTTTAAAACCAGTAAACTCATAGGTACGGATAAAATCAGGTAGCGCATTCCGCAACTTAGCTGATACGTAAGAAAAAAGAGAACTGAGACCATAACTGGTTGTTCCAGGTTTATTGAGGAACAGAATGTAATTTCCGCGAAGATCATGCATAAGAAGGGGACGGGAGAGAAAACGTATTTTTCATATAAGCAGGAAAACCCGTTTCTCAATTAAAAAAACAAAACAAAAACATACTTTTATCAAGTAATACGAGGAAATTTTGAATGCGCTTATTGCATAGAGATGTAGAGCTTGACTTTCGTAGTAAGAGGACAGCGAATCTGCAAATACAAATATCGTTATTCTCTTATTTACATTATTATACCTTATCTTTGACACGAGAATTACAACGAAATGAAAGCACAACTTTGTGGCGAATTTTCTATGATAAAAACTTGTTCAGAAATCCAAAATCTAAGTTAACAGCACACACCAGGCCTACTCCTGACTATCTGGCTAAAAATCATTTCCTCTGGCCGCGCTTCAGCCATTCGATGAGGGCCAGTCTCGTGCTTCTTAAGTTGCCTCGCTCATGCCCAAAAAGAATTCTGGGTAATTCTGCCATTCCATGACAAGGGAAGACTCCCGATTCTCATTTCATAGTTTTTTTTCATAAGTGTCGGGCCACCCAGTCCTACCAGCAAAATAACGCATCGATTGAAGGTTTTAGCTTTCAAAACTTGCCCAGATTGTGTTAGTAGGTCCTGGAATTCGTCCACAGAAAGGCCAGAGAGACAACTTCACTCGTGAACCGCCATGTTTACAACAGAGCATTTTAGGCGTCCCAGTCTGCATGAAACCATCTCTCGCCTCTGTCTGTGACAAGATCAGACACGCACGGTTCTTACGTTACGTTTATGCCTATAAAATTAACTGAAATGTCAATTGCTGGTACAAAAAAAAAAAATAAATAAAAAACCAGCATGTTAATTTTCTTTTGGTAGGCTAGGTATCGAAGAGCCAGAACATTTGCGCATGCGCTGACGGAATGTTTGAACAAGAGAGAAAAACGCAGTACCTCCAGACACCGGCGCTGGAGCGTCGTACCAAACGAGTCATCCCGGGATTTCGGCCCGTGCGATCGCTTTTGGACGCAGTTGGCCCTTCGCTGCTTTCTGCTACCGACCTTGCCTCCCGGTACGGCATTGAGGGAGAGATATGTCGGCCCCTAAACCATATGTGACAAATCCCACGCCTACTCACAGCTCCAAACCGCCCTTGTCAATATAGCGTAAGAATTAGATGGCTTATATATTCAAGACAAAAGTCATTTATCTGTCATATGGTAAGCACTGGAGTCGCAGATTACAAAGTGTACGCATGCGCCCTCCTAAAAGTAACATACATACAGTCATAAGCTTTTTGCGAATAACTACAGGAGCTAATATCTTCGAGACATTACATTTACAGCTAAAATACATAGCATATACAGATACTTACTAAATACATAATATTTAAAGATACGTTCATTAAAAAGAAAAGCCGCTGTACAAAATGCGGCCCTGGATTTTCTTTTAAAACCAGTAAACTCATAGGTACGGATAAAATCAGGTAGCGCATTCCGCAACTTAGCTGATACGTAAGAAAAAAGAGAACTGAGACCATAACTGGTTGTTCCAGGTTTATTGAGGAACAGAATGTAATTTCCGCCAAGATCATGCATAAGAAGGGGACGGGAGAGAAAACGTATTTTTCATATAAGCAGGAAAACCCGTTTCTCAATTAAAAAACAAAACAAAAACATACTTTTATCAAGTAATACGAGGAAATTTTGAATGCGCTTATTGCATAGAGATGTAGAGCTTGACTTTCGTAGTAAGAGGACAGCGAATCTGCAAATACAAATATCGTTATTCTCTTATTTACATTATTATACCTTATCTTTGACACGAGAATTACAACGAAATGAAAGCACAACTTTGTGGCGAATTTTCTATGATAAAAACTTGTTCAGAAATCCAAAATCTAAGTTAACAGCACACACCAGGCCTACTCCTGACTATCTGGCTAAAAATCATTTCCTCTGGCCGCGCTTCAGCCATTCGATGAGGGCCAGTCTCGTGCTTCTTAAGTTGCCTCGCTCATGCCCAAAAAGAATTCTGGGTAATTCTGCCATTCCATGACAAGGGAAGACTCCCGATTCTCATTTCATAGTTTTTTTTCATAAGTGTCGGGCCACCCAGTCCTACCAGCAAAATAACGCATCGATTGAAGGTTTTAGCTTTCAAAACTTGCCCAGATTGTGTTAGTAGGTCCTGGAATTCGTCCACAGAAAGGCCAGAGAGACAACTTCACTCGTGAACCGCCATGTTTACAACAGAGCATTTTAGGCGTCCCAGTCTGCATGAAACCATCTCTCGCCTCTGTCTGTGACAAGATCAGACACGCACGGTTCTTACGTTACGTTTATGCCTATAAAATTAACTGAAATGTCAATTGCTGGTACAAAAAATAAATAAATAAAAAAAAAAACCAGCATGTTAATTTTCTTTTGGTAGGCTAGGTATCGAAGAGCCAGAACATTTGCGCATGCGCTGACGGAATGTTTGAACAAGAGAGAAAAACGCAGTACCTCCAGACACCGGCGCTGGAGCGTCGTACCAAACGAGTCATCCCGGGATTTCGGCCCGTGCGATCGCTTTTGGACGCAGTTGGCCCTTCGCTGCTTTCTGCTACCGACCTTGCCTCCCGGTACGGCATTGAGGGAGAGATATGTCGGCCCCTAAACCATATGTGACAAATCCCACGCCTACTCACAGCTCCAAACCGCCCTTGTCAATATAGCGTAAGAATTAGATGGCTTATATATTCAAGACAAAAGTCATTTATCTGTCATATGGTAAGCACTGGAGTCGCAGATTACAAAGTGTACGCATGCGCCCTCCTAAAAGTAACATACATACAGTCATAAGCTTTTTGCGAATAACTACAGGAGCTAATATCTTCGAGACATTACATTTACAGCTAAAATACATAGCATATACAGATACTTACTAAATACATAATATTTAAAGATACGTTCATTAAAAAGAAAAGCCGCTGTACAAAATGCGGCCCTGGATTTTCTTTTAAAACCAGTAAACTTATAGGTACGGATAAAATCAGGTAGCGCATTCCGCAACTTAGCTGATACGTAAGAAAAAAGAGAACTGAGACCATAACTGGTTGTTCCAGGTTTATTGAGGAACAGAATGTAATTTCCGCGAAGATCATGCATAAGAAGGGGACGGGAGAGAAAACGTATTTTTCATATAAGCAGGAAAACCCGTTTCTCAATTAAAAAAACAAAACAAAAACATACTTTTATCAAGTAATACGAGGAAATTTTGAATGCGCTTATTGCATAGAGATGTAGAGCTTGACTTTCGTAGTAAGAGGACAGCGAATCTGCAAATACAAATATCGTTATTCTCTTATTTACATTATTATACCTTATCTTTGACACGAGAATTACAACGAAATGAAAGCACAACTTTGTGGCGAATTTTCTATGATAAAAACTTGTTCAGAAATCCAAAATCTAAGTTAACAGCACACACCAGGCCTACTCCTGACTATCTGGCTAAAAATCATTTCCTCTGGCCGCGCTTCAGCCATTCGATGAGGGCCAGTCTCGTGCTTCTTAAGTTGCCTCGCTCATGCCCAAAAAGAATTCTGGGTAATTCTGCCATTCCATGACAAGGGAAGACTCCCGATTCTCATTTCATAGTTTTTTTTCATAAGTGTCGGGCCACCCAGTCCTACCAGCAAAATAACGCATCGATTGAAGGTTTTAGCTTTCAAAACTTGCCCAGATTGTGTTAGTAGGTCCTGGAATTCGTCCACAGAAAGGCCAGAGAGACAACTTCACTCGTGAACCGCCATGTTTACAACAGAGCATTTTAGGCGTCCCAGTCTGCATGAAACCATCTCTCGCCTCTGTCTGTGACAAGATCAGACACGCACGGTTCTTACGTTACGTTTATGCCTATAAAATTAACTGAAATGTCAATTGCTGGTACAAAAAAAAAAAAATAAATAAATAAAAAACCAGCATGTTAATTTTCTTTTGGTAGGCTAGGTATCGAAGAGCCAGAACATTTGCGCATGCGCTGACGGAATGTTTGAACAAGAGAGAAAAACGCAGTACCTCCAGACACCGGCGCTGGAGCGTCGTACCAAACGAGTCATCCCGGGATTTCGGCCCGTGCGATCGCTTTTGGACGCAGTTGGCCCTTCGCTGCTTTCTGCTACCGACCTTGCCTCCCGGTACGGCATTGAGGGAGAGATATGTCGGCCCCTAAACCATATGTGACAAATCCCACGCCTACTCACAGCTCCAAACCGCCCTTGTCAATATAGCGTAAGAATTAGATGGCTTATATATTCAAGACAAAAGTCATTTATCTGTCATATGGTAAGCACTGGAGTCGCAGATTACAAAGTGTACGCATGCGCCCTCCTAAAAGTAACATACATACAGTCATAAGCTTTTTGCGAATAACTACAGGAGCTAATATCTTCGAGACATTACATTTACAGCTAAAATACATAGCATATACAGATACTTACTAAATACATAATATTTAAAGATACGTTCATTAAAAAGAAAAGCCGCTGTACAAAATGCGGCCCTGGATTTTCTTTTAAAACCAGTAAACTTATAGGTACGGATAAAATCAGGTAGCGCATTCCGCAACTTAGCTGATACGTAAGAAAAAAGAGAACTGAGACCATAACTGGTTGTTCCAGGTTTATTGAGGAACAGAATGTAATTTCCGCGAAGATCATGCATAAGAAGGGGACGGGAGAGAAAACGTATTTTTCATATAAGCAGGAAAACCCGTTTCTCAATTAAAAAAACAAAACAAAAACATACTTTTATCAAGTAATACGAGGAAATTTTGAATGCGCTTATTGCATAGAGATGTAGAGCTTGACTTTCGTAGTAAGAGGACAGCGAATCTGCAAATACAAATATCGTTATTCTCTTATTTACATTATTATACCTTATCTTTGACACGAGAATTACAACGAAATGAAAGCACAACTTTGTGGCGAATTTTCTATGATAAAAACTTGTTCAGAAATCCAAAATCTAAGTTAACAGCACACACCAGGCCTACTCCTGACTATCTGGCTAAAAATCATTTCCTCTGGCCGCGCTTCAGCCATTCGATGAGGGCCAGTCTCGTGCTTCTTAAGTTGCCTCGCTCATGCCCAAAAAGAATTCTGGGTAATTCTGCCATTCCATGACAAGGGAAGACTCCCGATTCTCATTTCATAGTTTTTTTTCATAAGTGTCGGGGCCACCCAGTCCTACCAGCAAAATAACGCATCGATTGAAGGTTTTAGCTTTCAAAACTTGCCCAGATTGTGTTAGTAGGTCCTGGAATTCGTCCACAGAAAGGCCAGAGAGACAACTTCACTCGTGAACCGCCATGTTTACAACAGAGCATTTTAGGCGTCCCAGTCTGCATGAAACCATCTCTCGCCTCTGTTTTCTTTCAAAGGCTTGCCTTTACCCACATTCTAGCTTAATGATGCCAGCCTGGTGGCTTCTGTAGACGAAAATGGCCTGAAAAGGCAGTTATAAATGACTACCTACCAGATTTGAGGCGACTCGCTCGCTCCCTGTCGGAACACAAACGGAAAATTTGTCACGTGATGCTCTAACATGAGCCCACATATACTGAATACAGCATATGTTTCAATGAGGTAAGTACTTCATGTATCACTTATTATTATGTATTTAAATATAAGGTATTTATAGTGTATTTGATAATTAGCCCTATATACCCATGTTTACCCTTAAAGGGGTATTAAGGGGGATACATGGGTATATAGTGGTATATAAGGTGTACATGGGTATATTGGGGTATATAAGGGTATACATGGGTACACAGAGGTATATAAGGGTATACGAGGTTATATAGGGGTATATAAGGGTATACTAGGGTATATAGGGTTAATTATTTAAAGGCACTATAATATACGCGTGGAAATACATTATAATTTAAATACACTATAATAGGGGATACATGAAGTACCTAGGCCAAAGCTCCGTGTCTTGGCGCTGACCAAAAGACAAGTGGGCTTTGGGAAGGAGATTGGGTTTGCCGCTATGGTGTGTTCATCTTGCTTTTAAAGCTCTTTCCTTTTATTGCAGCATGAGCGATATTTAAAATAGGATGATGAGAAATCTTCCATGGTTCATAGTTTCAAATGCACGTCTTTCATGTAGTGATTATTGGCAATCACGGTCTGTCCCACTATATACTATTTATTTGTGCCCTTTAAAGATAACCTGCGTTTTACGGTGTGCCATTGGATCACAGAACAAGTTTCGGACAGCGATTTGACAATTTAATAATCAACGAATGAAATGATACGTGAAATGAATCACATATTGAACTGCGGATATAAAATCAAGCGGAGCTACGATCCTCGCAGTTATGAACGCAATTTTAGCAACTGCGTAGAGAAGCCTGAAAATTCCAGGACTTCAACGGGGTTTGAACCAGTGACCTAGCGATACCGGTGCGAAGCTACTTGGTTAGAGCGTCGCACTGGTATCGCGAGATCACGGAAATCCTGAAATTTCCAGGCTTCTCTAAGCAACTGCTAAAATTGCGTTCATAACGGCGAGGTTCATAGCTACAATTGCGTTCACAACTGCGAGGTTCACAGCTTCACTTAATGTAATGATCATTGGCCTGAATGGAGAGAAGAGGTTTTTTCCACATTTTCGATCATCTACAACAACTTTAAAAGCCTGAAATCGACAGGATACCCCTTTGCAGGCCACTTTTTTCATTTCTGGAAAAATCATCGTGTTAATGAAAACGACAGCATTCCTACAACGATTTGTTGTAAATTATCTAAAAACCAAAATTTGACTTGATTTGCGTTAATTGTTAATTTCAGTTTACAGTGTCCCCAATTAGTGCTCCAGCGCTAGAACGACTAGACACTTAAATAAAGTTCCTTTCCTTTCCTTTCCTGTCACGTTGGCCAATCTGTCATGATGAAAACCACGACGAGGTAGGGCCATTCTTTGCGCTTTTTTTGCCCTCGCCAATGAAGATAGCCTTCTGTAACTACAACTGTATCATTTAAAATTCGCTGAATGAAGAATAACCGTGACTGGAACTTCAAAGTTCGTTCAAGGTGGAATATGTCAAGAATAACAAACCCTGTACATAGAAACTGCGAGATTGTCACGTGGTCGAAGCTCTCGACCAATCGGAAAGGCCGGGCAAACGTCTTCTACATCCGATCGATTTTGTTGAGCGATGCTGAACGATGTTGACTGCTGGGATGGGCAAACATTGATCATCAACATTTGATTACAAAGCTTCACGAGAGGCCTAGTATTCAGTCCCAGGCTGCAGCCACGCCTGTTACTGCGGACATGGACTTGTTACTATGGATACGGACACGGGTATGTCATTTTTTTTAGTGCGTACGCGCATTCCCAACAATGATGTAAAGCACTTCCAGATCAATAAAAGTATAGAAGTCCGTTTGTGGTTTTAATGAGTACAAGTACGTTATGAGTTACCGGGACCAAAGACGCTTGACAGTCTTTGCTTGTCCCGAAATCCCCGCAAAGACAACGTGCTCATTCCTATGGACTTCGTTCTGGACACTTCCAAAGAGCGACTTGACCTTACAACATGTCAGGAGTCCGTATAGTGATTTAATCTGAAAAAAATTAAAGAAAAATTTTCCAAAATCAGACCAGTCATTTGACGAGACGTTAACAAGAAATTACCGAAATTTAAATATCGACTGGGATGATATGTTCAATGAACCAGCTACGCATTCTCGCGGTTGGAGTGTAACTAGCATGGAATGGAAGCCAATCCCAATTAGCGGATAACAGATAAACAGATAACACCCACCGAAACCTCACGAAACATTTCCTTAGGTCTTATTTACACGATAAATTATCCGAATCCGTATCTTACTGAGTACATAAAAAGAAAACCCTGTGTATCAGAGATAGACATTCAGTTTGTTTGTTTGTTTGTTTGTTATTTATTTGTTTGAGCAGGTTGACGTTTTGGCGACTATTGAGCTGATGTGGACCTGCTATACCCACCCACCCATATACACACAGAGGACAGCCACAACACCGGGAACTTCATCCCCTACTCTTCTCGAATAGTGTGTGGGTTCTTTAACGTCCCACAGGGAACTAATGAACTTGGAAGATATTTGTGAGACGGGGCCTACGGTTTATAGTCCTTATCCGAGAAGACTTGAAAGTCTAACCATTTGCGGATGTAATTAGAAAGGCAGCACTTTCTACTCAGTTATTTAAAGACCCTGAACCGTTGGTCCGGCCGGAGTCGAACTCACGACCTCGCGCATGGCAGCCCGGTGCTCAACCAACTGAGCCACCGGTGCGCGGTGTTTTGCCAAAGAGCTGGAGTGCTTGCATCGCTCTGAGTCCAGTGGATAAAGGCGATGGCATAAAGCACAATGTATCTGTGGGACCCAGTCACTCTTCTTAAACTT
>NC_090872.1:20849459-20851959 GCF_036669935.1 Montipora foliosa
AAGAGAAAGCCTCGAGTGAGCACGCGGGTGGTGACCACAACCCAAGCCTGCAACCTTTAAAGTAACTTTGACTGAAACCAGTGTTTTTTTCCTTTCTTTTTTATTTTGGGGGGTGGGGAAGGGAGGGGGGGGGATGGCAAAGAGGGGAGGGAAGCTGTGGGTCAAATTCCTAATGATCAATGACAACTTATTCCAGGAAGCTACAGTGTATACCAACCTTGCTTGAAAGAAGAATCAAATATCCATCCATGCCAACAAAAACAAGAATCTTCCCATCAGGTGAAACATGAAACTTGTCAAAGTGCTTCTCTCCTCTACCTAATAGAGAATGCATACACACCTGTGTTTTTATAACTTATTAAAGTTTGATATTGTGAAATTGCAATGCTGAAAAACATCAGTGCCACTTGTCATTTGTAGAAAGACATTTGTGTTTGTGCAAGCACTAATCCTTGATCCCACTGAATAGGGTATGAGTAGCTTCTTTGTGCAGCAGATTTGTGGCAAGAAGAGGAAACTGGAATTTTCCTATTTGATGGTCTGCCATGACTAACTTTTAAGTTCTTGAGAGAGCTGGATCAAGGAGAAAGTGATATCAAAGGCTCACTAGTTTAAGAATGCAATACTTGTGTACACCGAAGAATAAATAATTTATGCAGCACAGGAGCCTTTGACATCACTTTTCCCTGGATCCAACCCTCTAAGGTCCAATTGGTCAGTGTTGAACGTGAACAATGGCAGACCGTGAAATCCAAACCTTACAATCAAAGTAAACAGCCTTTGGATAAAAATCAAGGCTCAAAATCTTGCCAGTCAGGTGTTAAGCAAGCAAACTCTCAAAATCTGAAGACAAAAGGAAGTGATTTTTTTTATCACAGGAGCACGTTAAAAAAACACTTCCTGTTGGATATCAAAATTGGACTTGCATCTTACTACATATGTACACTAAACTTGCACGTCTGGATATACAACTGTAACTGGAAGCCCAAGTGGATTCCCTGCATGCAACCTGCCCAAACAGTGACATAATTATTAAAGTGGAGCACTACCTTTAATGTAAGGGATTTTAGTTATGTCTCCCTTGATCAAGTCATATACATAAAAGAATCTCCTCTCTGAAGCCAGAACAACCTGCTCCCCATCAGCAGTAAAGTGTGCTGTGCTGATGGGAAAATGGTTAATAAATATGCTTTGAAGTTTTGGATTGGTTTGGCCATCTATCTGTAAAAAAAGAAAAAGAAACGACAGGGCCAATAAACCTGTAACAACACCTGTTATATTGTTATAGTCAATTAGGCAACATTTTGGGTGGAGTAACAGTCATTTAATTTTTTCATGAGTTTCAGAGATACAGTATTAACTGAGCTCTTTCCTTGTGTAGAATCCTTTCCTTGCTGGGCTAACTCTGATTGGAGTTTGTGGGATTTCTGAGCTTTTAAATTACCTTTTCATTAGTGCTAAGCATCCAGTAAACCCTATTCAGATTTGAACACTCATTTACAATAATATTAACAACAGTTTTACTGTGCTGTGTGACTAAGCTTGACTGTTGCAGATGCATAAACTACCCGGTATGGGTGGAATACTAAGAGGAAATACAGAAAATAATCTATCCAAAACACTTTGTTTTCACACATACAATACACGTAAATCCACAGAATGGCTACTACTGTAGATAAGCAAACAAGAAAGCTACTTGAAATGACTACTGGTCAGCAATATTGTAAAGACGGACAGTACCGTAATAGTTACCTGAAAGAGAGTTAGAGTTTTGTTGAAGCCAGCAGTCAGCAGAACTTTAGCACTGGGGTGAAATTCAACACACTGAAGGGCGCCCTATAAAGATACTAGCCACTCAATAAATGCTAAGTGCAGTAGCAGTGGTTATTATTACAAAACACTGGCAATTAATTTAGCCTGTATAAAAATACCAAAATACTTGTTTGTCCCTCCAAGATTTTGCATAAGCACTGTTTTTATTTTCTCGTGGGACTTAAAATGGTCCCAAGAGAAACTGGAAACAATGCTTAATGGGGACAGTTTTTCAGTGAGTGATTAACCCATTGACTCCCAGGGGTTCCCCATTGATGAGTAAAATCGTCTGGCGTTAGACAGAGTAAAATACTAAGTACATTGTACCTGTAGGTGTATGGCCGGTTTAGGCCGGTTTGGACGTCAAAGGGTTAGGCAAAGTTTTAGAGGGACAAACAAAGAGTATTATGGTATTTTTGATAATGGCTAATTGTGCATTGTGCATATATTATAGACATTCACTTTAAACTCACATAATCTTTTGCCATGAATAAACAGTTTTCAGTGCTGGAAATTACTGCCCATCACTGGACACTGTCCAAACAAAATTCCAGCTGAGTTTAAGATTACAGTGTTTGGTTCCAAGGACAAGATGTCCAACCACAAATTAAATGTGTGGCCAGTTCAATAAATACTTTGATTTTTATCTCTATTAATAATTACTATTGACATGTTTAGTTAAACTTAA
>NC_090872.1:20856959-20869459 GCF_036669935.1 Montipora foliosa
TCCATTTCATTACAAGTAGTTATTACTAAGGTTATCAGATGATATGTTTTTTTGCTCTGACTTGTGTTATTATTTTAAATTTAGCTACGGCAGAAACTGATGAATACCCTGCCAATTTTGTTAACATTTAGCAGTATTCTTTACAATCTCGACCCCAGAGCTCTTCTCTTGACTGAGGGAGAGAAAAGCTCTGCAAAACCCTGAAAGAAAGAGTCTTCTCATTGGTTTTCATGAAGAACAATCAAAAGCGTCTATAATTGGTTCATTTGCATTAGCACAAGGAGTAAGCAGGCGCCATAAGGTTCAAATAGCCAATTTTTGGATATAAGAACCCTACGGCGCATGTTCTCCTACCTAGAGCTTTCCAGAGCCTTGGGTCGATCCGAGGCTCTGGTGACGAGAATGTATTCTTTAAAGAGTGAATCACAATACATTACATACACACTTATGCACTAGTCATTTGTTTCCCCCACTCCCAGGGATAGTGGGGACATATGGGGAAATTACTAGGGCAATTACGTGAGATTACGCCATAATCACGCCTCTAGGGGGTAGGGAAATTACAAGATTTTCGTTCCTCTGCCCTACCCCTCTGGGGACATACAGGGGGAAATAGCGGGGAAATTTCTTACCTAGGAGGACTGGGACTGAAAAGAAATGAAGAGCAATGGTAATGAGTATTTTCACACGTGTAAAAATTTTTTTTTGGTCGCTTATTCCTGTCTTGTTTCTATCCAGTCCTTTTTTTTTTTTGTTTCGTTCCTTATATAGTTCATGTGGCACACACAAATGGCAAGAACTGTATATTGTGGTAATCTCCCTAACATTTCCTTGATGACTCAGAATCTTTTAGGAACAGAGGGGTGGGGGAATTACGTGTGTTTGTCTGCTCTAGTCGCCAGTGGAAATACACCCATATCATACATCATATCATACATCTTTATTTACCCTAGGATTTTCAGAGTAGCTTGGTGTAGCTAATTTCTCCGAGCATTTACCCTCCCAACCATGATACACCACAGAAGACAGACCACAACACCGGGAACTACATGCCCTGCTCTTTGCGACAAGTGTGCGGGTTCTTTTACGTCTCACAGGATTATGAACCTTGAAGGGTTGTGAGACGGGACCTCCGGCTTATCGTCCTTATCCGAGAAGACTAGAGAGTCTAACCATTTGCAAATGTAATTACAAAGGCAGCACTTTCTCCTCAGTTATTTAAAGACCCTGGGTGTTGGTCCGGCCGGAGTTGAACTCACGACCTCCCGCGTGACAACCCGGTGCTCAACCAACTGAGCCACCGGTGCGCGGTGGTTACAACCATTCAAATGGAATTTCCCTATCCATCCCCAGGGGTCAAGGGGTGGGGAAAACAAATGACTAGTGCATTAATTGAAGCTTGCTAAATAACTTCTCCAGTACTAGTATCAATAAAAACAGTGAAACTAGTAATAGTTTTCACAACATCTGCCCCCGTCTAAGACTAATCCAAAAATTGCTTCTCTAAGAGTCAGATCTTAGATAAAATACAAACCTCGTCGCTTGAATCAAAGCCGTCTTCTTCATTTACTACCTCTTTTTTCAGTGCATCAATGACATAGCTTTCACCTCCAAACACCAGTCTTTCCAACGCTTTTTCCGCTTCATCACCCGAGTCCGCAAGTGTCAGTCGCTTTTTTCCTACTTCTGAGGAAGACTCGTCGCTTGTTTTGCGTTTTAAGTGCTCTTTTTCTTTTCTTTTTAACATTATTAACGCCTGAAATCAGCTGAACTCGAATTAAACATCACATCTAACCTCACGTGGGATGGATTGAACAGAGGCTAATCGATGGAACGCCAACTACTTTGTATACAGGACAGGAAATTTGTCCGCATTCGTTACTTTCTGACAGGGGAGGGGACGGATATTGATTGTTTCAATTACTTGATTTACAGCGCTGTTACGAAAACAAAAAAAAAACAAACTTAGTATGTGATTCATGACTGTTTTAGTTGCATTATTATACTTTATTTGAAAGTCTATTACTCTTTGATCTCTGATGCATAATTATTATTGAAATTTACTCAGCTTACTTAGCCTACCCTAGTGTTTGATTGTTTGAGGCAACATGGGCGACTGTCAAAGTTTGACATGGCCTTAAATACAGGAATGGAAACCTTGTCGAGTGTGAATGTCATTCTAGAGGATCCTCTAACTAATAGATTTAACGACGATGATGTGGAGGAAACGATCGTCTTGGAAGAACTGGAGGGAAAACAACCACACTTTCTGGAAATAAAACAAGAGGGCACGTTGTATACGTTTGTGTCATTTGACATTCTTCCAGAGGAACTTGTGCTGAAGATATTTTCGTTCCTAACCCTTGCTGAATTGTGCAAAACTGTTGCTTTGGTTTGCAGATTGTGGCTTTATTATTCAAGATGTCCTGCTTTGCGGCAAAGACTTTCGCTGTCAGAATTAACAAAATCAGTGTGCTTTCGTGAGGAACTTAGTGAATTTATTCGAACAAATTTCCCTTTCCTCAAGTATCTTTATCTTCAGCATAGAACAGAATTACCACAAATGACTTGCCGTGCCTTGGCTCGGGCGTGTCCTCATCTGCAGTCCCTATCCTTGTCTTCATGTGGGACGCTTACAAAAGAAGGAATAAACGAATTCGTGACATTTTGCCCTCAATTGCGTGAAATTGATTTTGAGGCATGTGTCATGACAGATGAATGTTTAGAGGTCTTGGGAGAGTTGCCTTTGCAAAAGCTTAATGCTCGCTACTGTACGCATCTTACAGACCATGGACTTACGTTCTTAGCAATTCATTGTCGCCAGCTGAGTTCTTTAAACTTTGACGGAATACAATGGATTTCTCACGAGGCAATTGCAGTATTAGTTGAGAACTGCAAGGGGCGTCTTGAGCATCTGTGGTTGGATGGCGAGGATATGACTGATGTCACTGTCGAACTGATTTCAAAATGCCATCATTTAAAGTATGAAGCTAAGTTACATGTAGTGTGTTCTTATTACTTTCAGAGGCTGGGTGTACTGTCTCCTTGTCATAACTTAAGGGGGTGCAGGGATGGCGCAGTGGTGAGAGCACTGGCCCAGGTTCGATTCCTCGACTCGGCGTCATATGTGGGTTGAGTTTGTTGGTTCTCTACTCTGCACCGAGAGGTTTTCTCCGGGTACTCCGGTTTCCCCTCTCCTCAAAAACCAACATTTGACTTGTTGTGTTAATTGTTAATTTCACTTTACAGTGTCCCCAATCAGTGCTCCAGCGCTAAATCTACTAAACACTTAAATAAAGTTCCTTGCTTTTCCTTTCCTTTTAGGGGTAGGGCAAGGGTTATGATAATACCCATCAAAACCTGCCCCAAGCATGCTTGAAAAAAGGAAACGTAAACATGGCATAAAACCTATACATACTTAGCTTGCCTCTGTCCCTGGAGAGACATCAGTGCATTGCCTGCTTGTCTTAAGCTCTTATTAACCGAGCAGGAGGTCTGTATGGGAGAATCTTGACCGAGGTGGTGAGTGCAGACTGAGCGCAGTGAGGGCTGTACACACGATTGAGGTCAAGATTCTCCCATACACACTGACTTTCAAGCTCAGTTAATGAGATGTTTATTATAATATTATGGCAAACAAGAACACTTTAATTTGTTTAATGTAACTGGTTTGTACTAACTGACATTTTGCTTGTGAGCAGCGTTGAGTGATGATGAGTCAAAGTCAAAGTCAAAGTCAGTTTATTTAACGTCGGTAGTTCCTTCAGTTACGAAACTGGTATAATCAATGGAAGCCGACGGTGCGCCTTTAACCCCCCTCCCTCTGTCAGTGCTCCGTTTCACGGATATTTAAAGCTATAACTACACTGATCAGAGGGAAGTGGAAACAGACAACTTGAAGTCACCAAGGATCGAACCTGGGACCCCTTGCTCCGAAAGCCACGCACTAGCCAACTGAGCTACGCCTGCAAATGTTGGTTTTTGAGGAGAGGGGAAAACGGGAGTACCCGGGGAAAAACCTCTCGGAGTAGAGTAGAGAACCAACAAACTCAACCCACGAGTGCTCTCACCACTGCGCCAGCCCTGCTCCCTGAACTTAATTCTGCCAAAGTTTGCTCGTCCTCTTTTTTTTTTTCTCATCATGCTTTTTGGCACTTCCATAAATAAATATTGGTAGAAGAAAATACTCAGTATTTTTGCACTTTAGTTTGCAACTTTTTCACAGCAAAACATTACCAGTGTACATGCCAGTCTAGATGGGAAAATCTAGACTGTGGTCAATATCAATTTTAGCCAATTGAATTTGGTAGTTCCCAGTCCTTGTGAGATGGAGCCATATAATAATGTTTACTATTAACCATAAGGTCCGGGTTTCAGTCTCACAGCTCTGACCCACCAAACAACCTTTTTGGTCTCCCCTGGTGTCGGTTGATATTTCTTTCTATCCTCACTATCCACACCTTACTGCAGCAATTATCCTGCGTAGCAAGTGTTTCCATGTGGTTTTTGTGTGCTAAATTTTGGTAGAGTGTGAAATAGGGCAAGAACAAAAGAAAGCGCCCCATTTCATGTGCAACCAAAAGTCGGAAATCAGCTTTTGTAGAGCTCAAAAATCACATGGGAACGCTTGCTATGCAGGGTACATGGCAGTCTGGTAATCTTGCCCATGACAGCTCTCTTGTGCCCACAACAGAGGTTCATGCATGAAAAAGTGCAAATAATAATTGAGTTTTAAAATTGGTCTGTTACTGACCTTGTCCATATTTCATGAGAATTAGTTTAGTCTTGTTTCTTGGACAGAACAATTTGATATAAATGTAAGTAAAAAATTCCCTGCATTTCTCTTTCTGCAGATCATTTGGGTTGTCTTTTTGTGACTCGTTGAGTGATCAATCGTTAAAGTACATGCAGAAGATGACAAATCTGGTGACGCTGAGGTTGAAAAAGGGAACTGAATTCTCTTCACAAGCATTGAAGGAACTATTTAAGCATCTACATCCACAGAGAACAGGCAATGCCAGAGGTTTGCTGCACGTAAACATCGCAGAATGTTCAAAACTGGATGATGCAGCTGTTGCAGCACTTGCAGATAGGTATCACATGTTGCTAGTTATGTAGGGAAACAAAACGTATTACATTTAGCTATACATTTACTTAAGCACGTGTGCATTCCTACATGCTATGCAGGCTAGCTGTTGGGAGTGGGACAGTTTGTTGGGATAAAAACTGAAGTAAATAATTCTTTACATTGTTGAGGAAGGGGACAAAGATCGTTCCTTTTTTCGTGTTTCACAGTTGTAGATATCTGGAAAGTATTGACATTTCATGGTGTTGGGAAGTTACCGATGCAGGCTTGGAACACGTTATCAACAAATGCCACAGGGTGGTTGACATGAACATTTGCGGTGCAAAGGATTTGCGTGGAAACCCTCTGAAGGAAATTCCTAAACATATGCCAAGTTTGCGAAGTCTCAATGCAACTCAGTGTAATTTAGTGTCAGATGATTTGCTGGAGGAACTAGCGTTTTTAATGCCAGAAATGATTGTCACTAATTATTATGGAGAAGAAGTGGACTCGTCGAAGTTCAAGGCCAGAAGTGGCCCACTTTTGAAACCTACGAACAGCTGGCTTTAATGGGTTTCAAAAGAAGACGTTGTCACTATGTGGGAGATGACGATTGCCGGGATAGCGAAATTGTTTCTCGTGGAAAGCGTGCATTACGCCTGTTTTCGCCGCTGAATAATTTTAGTAATTAAATGAACATTCAAAAGAACTTATATTGTATTTCATGGTCAGCTGAGGTTGCCGAACAGTTTCATTCGGATAGAGAATATAAGAAATGTCATGTATTTGAATTACGATTATTAAATGATATTGAAGCGAATGATCATCTCGTAAGCAGTTGCAAAGAAAATAAAAAAAAAACAGTTTTCAATAGAACTCGAAATTATGACCGGAGATTTTTCAGGCTTCTAAACCTACTCTAACAAATCAATTATTATAACAGAACAAAAAATCCGCGTAAGTCTTAATTTTAATGGAATATATTTGAACACCTAGGGTGTAGAATTCTGCCCCACTGTTTTGTGAGGTGCTTTTAGCTTTGTGAAAAAAAGCGAGCGTATTACAGGTAAGTGACATTTTCCCTTTTTCAGATAAAAAGCAATTAATTAGCCTTTCTAAAGATTGCACACTTTGACAAATTTGTCGAAAAAGTCTTTATATCTAGCTTTTGTCGTAGTACTAAAATTCATGAGAAATAAAAGGGTTCGGTAACACGAATTCGAAGGAAAGAAACTGACTTTGCAATAAATGCACGGTATTTTGGGAGCCAAAAAAGAAAATCCTTGCTTGACATCAGGATGCAATTAGTGATAAGAGCTCACCAGACTAAAAGCAACCATAAATGACAGTTGCGCTGTAGTCCAAAAGATATCACTTTTGTTCTTTAATTAATAGATTATTTCCTTGTCGACTCCATCACGTGCCTGTTAGAAAGGGGCCAAGGGCGCTGTACTGTCTTTGAGTGAAGATTTGTCTTATATTGGAATCTTCTAGGCATAACAATATGATAACACATCTGTAAGGTATACCACGCGTGCAGTCCGCTCAAGATTCTTATCTTCCAGTTGACTGTAGAGGAGTTGAAAGATTATGTAAAATACGTGGCACGAATTTAATTTAAATTAATATATAGTATCAGTGGGGTAGTAGAATGGACTTCGGCCTGCGATACAAACATCGATAAGTTTTCTTGTGAGGGTCACCGATCTGCTCTGAACACTTCCGCTGCAACCTTTCGTCTCTCTTCCGTACTTTCTCACCAATATAGGTGTATTTATTCGATAAAAAACTAACAGCCTGAAAAAAAAAGTAACACTCGCGGCAGATTCAGATTCAATCAGAGAAGTTCAAAGCTTGCCGCTTTAGACGCACTGATTTCTCAATGAGCCACAGCCGAAAAGAAATTTAAAAACAGTCGACACACTGCCACGTCTTTTAAACATTAGAGAAAGGTGCTGATTGCTTCAGTGTTCCTGAAAGCGTCTAGCCCCAGACTGGGAATCAGATTGCAGAAGTTATCCCTTACGTATTTCGTAAAGACTATAACTTGAAACATCTTGCTGACGAAGGTTTCATTCGGGTGTAAGACGACTGTTCCACTGCAGATTTGGTCATCAGCCACATAAAAAAAAAATAACGAATAAATTCAAGGTATCGGAATCATTTCAGGTCTATTTGCCGAGTGAAAATCTCTTCCTGGAAATTGCCTTGAATTCAGCCCTTTCTTATGTTCAGATATCACTTAAATGTAGTTTTAGTTCGCGTAGTAAATTTCGATGACAAGTTTTAAAAGAATGCGGAGCCTTTCCCTTTGAACAAAGAGAGTAAAATTAAAGACTTGTGAGACGAATTCTGGTTGCACTCTTGCAACTAGTATGTCGGTCGCTTGGTTTGCAACAATAAACAGAAGGTTTACGGTGAGATATCTTAATGTGTTTTAATTTCATGTCTCTAGATAAAGTCGGTAAGTGCTTTTTCGAGAGTCAACCTTCTTGGTTACATGCACAGAACTGAAGATAATAATTTCAAATAAAACTGATAAATGCGTTTTTTTTTTCCATTTTCATACCAATTTTCAAAAAACACTTTATTATTCCTTGAAAAAACTGGAAATATCAATCCGTAAAACTCGTCCAGACAAGCGACAATGGCTTTTTTAATACAAAGACTTGCAAAGTCTGTATGTCTGTAAGTTTGGACTTAGTTAATTAGATTCATCCAATTACTGTAATCTTTCTGAGCCACACAAGGCGTCTTGAATTTCAAGTTCAACTGCCAACGAATTTCCGACAATTACTTCAGCTTAATAGATGAACTATTGATATGAAGATTGGCTAGAAAACCTTGAAGCTATATATTACTTTAATTAGAGCGGAAGGATAGACAACGCATCCCCAGCAGGGATCATGACAAGTTGAATATAAACTTATGAGACTTAGAACAAGGCTATAGAAGAAGAGGCAGTAGACAAAGAAGGCAGAGCAAAGCAGTAAGCAGTCAGACTTGACTGAAACACGTTACATCCAAAGATCAGGAGAGTAGGTATGTCTGTTAACGGCACAGATTTGATTCTGGAAAATGCTTCAAAAGCCGCTTCCAGGAGCGCCATGGCTAGTCAACGTGAAATCATTTTCAAAGTTTATTTAACCAGGGGTGTGATAGCAATTCCCTTGGCCTTGATCATAGCTTTCTCAAATGGTCTTGTTTTGCTGCTGTTTGTCAAAGATCCAAAGCGGTGCATACGTTCTTCTCCGTCTTGCCTCCTGGTTGCCAGCCTTGCTTTCGTCGATTTCCTGGTGGGTTGCACATTGGAACCAAGCGATGCCTACTACAGTCTCTCCATAGCATTTGGAAAGAAACCGTCTATAAAGCGGAAGGTCATTCAAAGCGCCTTCGCTTACCTTCTCCTTTGCTCTACACTCCTTCTAATGCTGATAACGATTGACCGTCATATGGCGGTATCCCGGCCAATTCAGTACACTTATAGAATCAACAAAAAGATCGTCTACACAGCCGTCATCTTCGTTTTAGGATACTGCGCTGCGCTTCTATTTGTGATCGTGCAGTGGGCGGGAGATTACAGAAACGAAATCTTCTGCGGTCATGTTGACTTGGTGCTCGTCATAACCACCGCTCTGTTTGGAAGCATAGTTTGTTCGCTTCGAAAGCAAACTCGAAACCTGAAAAAGCTTAGCGTCAATTCCGATGAAGAATTCGTCATGCACGCTAGTGAACGGGAACGAAAAGTGACGTTGACATTGGGTGTCATGCTCGTTGTGTTTTTGGCTTGTACCATGCCCTGGTTTTTGATGATGCAGGTGTATGATTATTGCCCAGTCTGTCAGAAGAATTGGTGGGTAATGAAGCTCGTATTTATCTTGTTTGAAGCTAATTGTGCCTTTAATCCATTCTTTTGCACCCTTCGTTTGCCTCGCTATAAAGCAGCGCTTAAGATTACCCTGGCACAATTAAGGCTTTATCGCTGGTTGCCGTGGCCTCGAACCTGGCGACTCCTGCGCGCATCGAAAATGAAGAGAAGACGCAGTTCGGGAAGCTATACACCAAACAATTCGACTCAGAAAAAGCAATCAACGCAAGGCGTTATCTTTGGAAAGAGTTCTCCAGTTTTGACACAATATCAATTCAAATACTAATATTACTTCACTGAGGTTATAAAAACGCGTTTCTGATCTTAAGGCCGTTCGTTTTGAATCGAGTATTTCTAAGACTTGCGGAATGGTTTCGAGGGGTCCTCGCTCTTCCAGGGGGGATCCAAGATTTTTGTTAGGAGGGGGTACACCACTAAGGAATAGTGTAGCTGACTGGTGGGATACGCACCCCCTGTACCCTCCCCCTAGATCCGCCCCTGCCTTGCAAACACGCCCACCTGACTAGGCTAACTTATCATCTGCTGTCATCAAACCGTTTTGCTATACAGGTTATAGTTGAGATGATCCAGAGGCGATTGAAGCTGAGGAAATGGTAGTACTTTTCTTTGCGTGAACCGGAAAATGTTGGCCGCACAAAAATCTGGCACTGCACTCCAAAATCGTGGTATGGTACCAATATTTGGAGTGCCGGGCAAACCTCCAGAGATGTTCTCGGTACCCCCCCCCCCCCCCCCTTCCCCTCGATTGTGACCAGAATACACCACAGTCAGGTGCGACACTTTATGACTACTACATAACGTTAGGCCCTGGCTGTGTGTATGTAAAATGTCACCCTCGGCGGTTATTAACTGAACGTTTTCGAACGAGTGCCGAGCTGCTTACAGTCAAAACAGGTCAAGCGTTCCTCTCACGAATATATTAATAATTTCATTATTGCAGATTTCCTTTTTTAATAATTTCAAATAAGAATTTCATATCAATGATCTGGTCGTCGAATTAATGATGCAAAATTCAAATCAAGCCTCAGTTGAAAACTCTAATTTTGATTGGATTATTGCTCGCCTCCAGTGCCAAGCCGTCGTGAGAATTTGACAGATGTACAAATTTGCATAATCTGCCAAGGTCGCTAACAAATGTGATTTGCCTTTCTTTTTAAATTAATTTCTCTGTTAATTTGGAATTCGAAACATAGTGTCTCAAGTTTGAGGATACTGGTAAGATTACAGAAAGGTAATGTTGCTGGAGTGAAATGACTGTTGGTTTGACGGGATTAGGGAGCTTTAGCAACGACGACGGGAACGGCAACGAGGACGTCATCTAAAAACATAAATTCGCGTTATTGCAATCACTTCTAGACTATTCCAAGCTTTTTAATACGACAAAGGTGTAGCAGTCCCGCAGGAATGAGACCGTTATGAGCGGTGCTTAATTTAGGGGAGAAAATGAAAATTTATCTCTCAAGTGCTGATGTTTTCCATAAAACCTCAAATTTGTACGTTCCATTGATGGATTTTTCTTGGGCTACAGACATATCAAAGGATGGATTCCGCTGTGCAGCAATATTGCAATCAAAATTCGAGGTTAAGGTACCGAAATTTCTGAGAGCCTTGCCAGCTTTTTGTGCTCAGTATAGAGTAAAGCGGGCATAAATTCTAACTTGTCGATCTCGTTTAAGAAGTTGCGCGTATCTGTAGGTAACAGGCAGGAAATGAGCTAAAGGCAAACAAGTTTCTTTGATTTTTGGCAAAACGTAAGTTCTCTCTGATATCTATTTGACCACTCATTATTCAAGAAAGCTCAAGAACTAAAACGATTTTACGGTATGAATTCGCATTACGGCTATCGTTTGAACGACTGGACTTGTACTGCGTGCTGCAGGAGAAACACGATTTTTTGCTTTGTAGCTGAGAATGCATGGTTTGTCAGTTGATTTTGCAGACTGCAACATGCTCCTCTCCGAACAGTTTTCTCACATAACAACAATCTTCCTCTCACTAGCATCGCGTGCGTCTTTTCCTTTAAAATGAAAATGTCTGGCGGGAATACTTTTGCAAAAGTTCACATTATCTTCCTCAACTGTAATTTATCCGTATAGAGTTGACAATTATGACAATTATGAGTTGTTTCCCAAAATGCGGACCAGCAATAGACCTATTTACAGTTGTGTGCTTAGTTACTTGGCCTTTAAATGAAAGTGAGGCTGTTGTTGACCTTGTTATGATACAGACCTCCCTCCTTTTGTTATGTTAATGATGTTGCTGTCATGCTAATTAGTAAGAATTTACATAAGAAAAGCAGTAAGGTTTCTATCAAAACAAGGTCAACTCCAGCCTCACTTTCATTCACAGGCCAGGTAACTAAGAACACAACTGTAAAACGGACTATTTACTTTGACTTGGCCTGTATCCCTTGTGGATCCTTCCTTGTCATCCGCTAAGTTGACTACGGTCTTGTATCATTAACTTGATCCTTAGTTGGGTTTCAAGCGGAGTTATAAGCTACCCTACCTTTTCACCCTTGAAAATGGGCCTTTAAAGTTAAAGCTAAAGTAAAGCCTAAAAGAAATCGAACAAAAATTGAATGGGAATACGATTGCCGAGCGAGGAAAAACCATAAGATGTAAATTTAGATTTAAAAGCACTGAGAAAATACAGACAAAGGAATGATTTTATTCCGGCTGCTATTAATCTTTCAAAGTTGCGCCTCGCTATAAGGTGGTCTGTTTTTTTTTTTTTTTTACTTAGTTGTACAGGAACGTTTCAATAGGCCACGTTCGATATATCAATATTCACACATGGTTACGAGGCTTTATGGTTAAATTTGAATATTGTTTTGTTTAGAATTCTCCCTTGAAACTTAAGAGACAAGGAAAGCAAAACTGAGCCGTGAAATTTTGACCATAAAGCCTCGTAGCGGTGCCTGAATATCGATACATGTACATCGAATTAGGCCAATTGTAGATAACTAACCAACGGTCTACCGAGCACACGACTTGCGCGGTCAGAAGATTTGTACGCTCCAAGATAGCATCCACGCACCACTGTATGTATAAATACGAAGCACTTTAAAGCGACAGTTCCTGTTTAATGTGGTAGCCATTACCCTCAATTCGGGAGGTGGGTGTGCGCATGCGTACGACTGCCACACCGCGGGCAGAGCTGACAATACTTTATGAAAATCGAAAACTCCTTGAAAGCATATTAATTAATCGCATGAAAGCACAAACGAATTACCTTCCTACTTTAGAGGTCATGAACTTTGTTTAGTTTCCCATTCATTTTGGGAGGTTATTTGTAACAGATAATTTTGTCTTGCTCTTCTATAAACATTGTATGCACTTTGTTGTAACAAGTTGAAGTAAATATAGACAACTGAGACCATTGCTTCTTGTTTTAAACTATCTTCTCGCCCTTCTTCGCCCTTAAAACCAGATTTAAGCAGTGTATCTGAATTGCTCACAGTAATTGTCAGAATTGGGTTTTGAACGCTTAGTTGACATCCATCGGAGTCGGATCTTTGGCAGAGCTAAACCATAGCACGAGTAA
>NC_090872.1:20874459-20914459 GCF_036669935.1 Montipora foliosa
AAATATGAATTGATTTTTTGGTCACAGAGGCACTTTCAGCAAAGACAACGGTGCCGGCAACGAGAACGTCACAAATTTGCATATTTAGTAGGAAAAAACAATAGCTTGCACGTGCGTTTTTCACTTTTGTCCATTTCTTTATCGTCGTCAGCAAAACAACAACGTGAAATAGTCAAATTTGAGCTTTTATGAAGAACGTCAGCAACTGAGGATAAAGTTTCAGTGCCGTTCCGACCAGTGTCATTTTTGAGGAACTACCACACCCTTGTCATATTAAAAAGGTTGAAATAGTCACGAAGTGATTACAATAACGCGAATTTGTATTTTGAGATGACGTTCTCGTTGCCGTCGCCGTAATCTATGCTTAAGCTCCCTATCAACATTTTTGCACGCTCAAGCCTCGTTCTGTATGCTTGTTTTACTCTTCTTGGCAAATGCCCTTTACTTATCCCGCACCATTAATAAAAGAGTGATGATCATTCTAACTTTAATTCACCACTACTTTTGAGTATTTGTTGTCATCAAAGATGTGCACCTTTCTCTCCGAGTTTATCATCGAGGTGTAGACGACAGGGTCTTGGTAATCAGCCAACTTGCTTTGTGCATTCCACTTATCATTCAGCCACAGTTCTTTCTCCTCGGCACATTTCTCCGCCTTTGCGATTTCTTCGGCTTCAATATGATCGTACTTCTCGTCCTAGGAGACAAAATTAATATCCAGCTTTTAGAACTTAATCGGGTTTTCCTGACGTTACAAGAAGACTGGACAATCATGATAAACTAGTTCCTTGGCAAAGGGCGAAAAGGCAACTGAAAATCAGAGTCCAAAGCACTTTCCTTTTGTCACAACTGACCGGACAGACCCATCCGTTTGCAAAGAAAATGCAACATTTTGAAGGAATACTTACATGATAATCCCTCGTATTCTCCTGCAGGGGCCGGTTCCTGAAAGGTGTAATAACTCTACTCCAGGGATAAACGTGCCCTATTCTTTGATTGCACTCGCGGGATAAGACGGCCATGTTGGTGTCAAAACAATACCAAAATGTAGCCGTGAAATCAGGTGCAATCAAAGAATTCCGGCACATTTATCCCTGGAATAGAGTTATTACACCTTTCAGGAACCGGCTCCTGGAGGAGTGTATATAGATCATGTGTGTTAATTTGAAGGCGTTGTAGATTTAGTCCTTCCAAATGCCTCAGTGCTCTAGACGGTCAGTTTTGTCAAATGGAAAGCGTCCTTAGGCAGGATTCGAACCTGCGAGTTCCGCAACACCGATCGGATGCTCTATCCATTGAGCTACAAAAAGCCGTAAGGAACTACAATAAGCGCCGAAAGGATTGAGACACTTTCCCACAATCTTTTCATCTAACCCCCACCCCCCTCCCCCTAAAAATGTTGTTTTTCATCACCAACACTTCCTTTTTCTGTTACCAATATTGAAGGGGGAGGGGGAGGGGGAGGGGGAATGTAAGTGGAAAATGTAAGTTAAGGTGATTTTTTTCCTAACTGTGGTCTTCCCAATTCAGTGTTTCAACTACTTCGGTCGCTTATTGTAGGTCGTTTATCTACGTTCTACGGGAGCCCGTAAGATTAGTATAAAGCACGGCATTCATGGAAAGCAGCTTTAGAATTAATATAGTATTATAGTAATTGTATTTTATTGTAATCATTTTAAAATTTTACCTTTTGTAATTTAGATTTTAGCATTGTTTGTAATCTTAGCTGATGATTTTACCGTGCATAAATAATAAAATATCATATCATATCATATCACAATAGTATTTCAGCTATTTTCCGAGGTAGAAAGGCATGTCGAGATTGCTTCAAGGGCTGTTTAATCGTAGTACGAAGATAACAGCAGAAGGAAGACCCAAGAAAGAAGATCCTCCTACAATACTTAGTTTACAAAGCTTAATTTGTGCTTGCCCTTAGCGCTGAGATCATCCTAGCAAAATAATCTTCCCATCTGTGAGAACAGATCCCGGCACCACGTTTCACCACTTGCGGCCGCCCAATTCGTTCGACCAATTAGGAGCTATAACCCCAGGCGAATTTTTATATTTTTTATGCAACAGTTTGTTGAATATACAATTCTTACAAAAAAGACAAAGCGAAATATTCCTTCGCGCTCTAGAAATTACCTAGTGCAAGGACCTTACTCTCTCTAGTGAACAACTCAGTTTTGAATTGCAACGCTCGGTGCCTAGCTTAAAAACTCGCGTCACGCTCGCTCGCGTTTTCCCGCGCTTGGGACCGGCACCAACATTTGCTTGATTGGCTCATTTGCGTCTGTTGTGATTGGCTGAAACGGTCACGACATGTGAAATAGCACCTGGGCTCTCTCACCTTCTGTGCACAAAGCTCAAGAACTTTCCGTATCTGCTGCAGGCTTTTCCCAAGTTGTTCAAATGCGTTTGGTCTTGTTAAGGACTCTTGCTGCCTGGTAACAACTGGATCGCCTGTTTTCTGTAAAATAATCAACAAATCAATTAACGAGATGCTGCACTGAAAGACTTCTCTCACTCAGTGGGAATCGAACTGGCATCCCTTGTCAACGAGTTTAGCAAACGATGATGTTGTGCAATCCTCCCATGCCGTCCGACGTGAAATGATCAAATTTTAGGTTTTGACGACAAAGCAAGCAAATCCATGGAGGTTTAGAGTAGTCAAATGATATAATAAAGAACGTGAATAAGATGTAAACACCCGCTTATAAGAGCACTGATTTCAGGTTTCAAGCTGATCGTGTTGCTTAGTGAAAAATCAGCTTGAAAGTGTTGTTAAAATGTTCTTAAAATTGGTTTCAGAAATACTTCAAATTATACATCACTAGAGGTTTAATCAACATATGATGCTTTTTGTAACAGATTTTATAGTTTGTAATGGTCCTGAACTCCATAGTACTTTGATATGAATTACTGTACTGTGGTGTTTCCTTATTCTAATACCGTTTCCCTTCACATTAAAGTGTCCCTGTGATTAAAAAAAATCACTTCCTTTTTTCCTTCAGATACTGAAAGTGTGTTCGCTGAACACTTGACTGGCAAAATTTTGAGCTTTGATTTTTATCAAAAGGCCGTTTATTTTAAGTGCAAGTACTGGACTTTACGGTCCGCCATTACTCACGTTCAAAACTGACCGATTGGACCTCAGAGGGTTGGATCAAGGAAAAAATGACGTTAAAGACTCGCTAGCTTAAAAATTCAGCGTGTGAATGCAGCTTGTTACATACGCACAACGCGAGTTTCAAAGTCTGAAAGCCCAAAACTCCCTTGCTGTATAATAATTCTGCGGCGTACACGCGCATTGCATTCTTAAACTAGTGAGCCTTTGACGTCATTTTCTCCTCCATCCAGCTCTCTTAAAATCAGTTAGTAATGGCGGACCATTAAATAGGAAATTTCCAGTTAAAATAAACAGCCGTCTTTTTTAAATCAAGGCTTAAAACGTTGGTCGCTTAGCGTTTAGATAACAGAGATTTGAAATCCAAATAAGAATTGAATTTTTGGTCACAGGGGGCACTTTAACAATGTGTTTTATTTACCAGGCTGAATTTGTTCTTATTTTTCAGCCTGATGTTCTTAATCCACTTGTTCTTATAGTGTATACAGCGATTTTCATTTGAGTGTCGAAAGTAATTAGCGAATTGCTTTGGTTTTGCATTACTTCACTAAGTGATTGGTTCAATGTTCTCCCGCCACTTTTTCAACCAATCAGAAGTAAAAGCAAAACCAATCGTGGCTCGCGCGTGCACATTTTCCCGCACTTTGTGTCGGCTATGTGTAATTACTTCGAGTTTTGATTGGTTCAATGGATTCTCTCCGTCCTTTTTGATTGGCCAAAGTAATTACTTTGGTTTTGGTTTTACGACACTCGATTGAAACTCGCTCTATGCGGGTGTTTTCTGTAATCGCGATTACGATAGTTGCAGTGACGTTTTCGTTGACGTTTGCTTTGCCATTGTCCTTGCTTAAACTAATTTGAAAAAAAAATGTAATTTTTTGATGACAATTTAACGTAAGTATACATGGATAAAAACGATTTTTGTTTTAGAGCTGGAATTTTTTTGCCAAGAGGGCGCGCTCTAACTGGTTCCTTCGAGGTCACATGACATCCAACGATAAAACTGTTTCCCGCCAAAAAGTCTGAGCGGGCAACATTATACACTAAATGTATGGTCCCGAGGGAATCAGTTAGTTTTGTTTTCCCGAGAGTCCTCCCGAGACGAAAGGGAAACATCAGGACTCGAGGGAAAACAAAACTAATTAGTTTCCCGAGGGACCAGACATAAGTGCTTTGTTACATTAAAACTCCTTAAAGGTATATAATGTAAATTACGTCTTAAATTTCTTCAATTTAAATGATAAGTTCTATGAAGTCTGTACCAAGACAGCAGACAACTGTAAATTGGCCCATTCGGCATGCCTGAGCGTGCAAATTATCCAAGATGATTACTTGTCAATCACTTCCAAGTTCTGATCAGTGCAATTGCATTGATCAATCCTCTTTTGTCACCTCACTGTTCACATTACCTTCAAATCGTCAAGTCTGTCTTCATAAACTTTCTTGGACTGGTCATCACCCTCTTCATACAGCCAGTCTTCGGTTTTTTCAAGTTCAGCAGCAAATTTTGTTCTCGCCTGCAAGACGGGTTAAGCAAGAACACCTTCACCCAGGATACAACAAGACTAAACAAATATATCTCATCACTTGCCAATAAAAGACCCCGTTTACAGTCAATTGACAATTGACAATGGAGCAGAAAATGAAAACAAATTAGTTCACGGCCATCTGAGCGGAGGTCGCCAGCTCGATCCCAGTCTCAATCGATCGACGTCTGTTTCGACTTTCTTCTGATCCGTGTAGCTGCTGCTTTAAATACCAGTAAAACGGGGCATTGACGGAGGAAGGGGGCTAAAAGGTGCGCACCGAGGGCCACAAGTTAATCAGTAACTCTAATTCATTGGCACGTGTTACCCTCGTCAAATAAGGTCCTTTATCTTAACACATTTTTTTGAAAGAGAACAAGCACAAACAACATATATTTGTGATAGTCGCGCGCCGCTTATACCCCAACTCAATTATTACCTCTTCGGTTATAAACTTCTCTAACTGTGAAAACAGTTTTCCTCTCATGTCATAGACATACGCTTCCACTGCATTCTTGGCAATTCCTTTTTCTCGCTCCTTACGATCTTGCAATATCATTTGATGCTGCAATAAAATAAATTACTACTGTTACTAAATTACTATGACTACATAGCCATTTACGAGAGCCTTTTGACTATTACAGGATGCAACTGTTACACTGACAAAAACCAACCCACAGCGAAAGGCTAGAAGATGTATTCCTTCATCTACATCTACATGTTCCAGCACTCGGCAAAGTCCCTTTTTGACTTGCGGCTGTTTCTGCTTAGGTGGCCTCATACACCGTAACACTTTTTGGAGACATCACTGCCCAGCTGGCCAAGCCAGCCACTTCTACTGGAGAGAACAAGACAGCCACAACACCGGGGACTCCATCCGCTACTCTTTTCGAATAGTGTGTGGGTTCTTTAACGTCCCACAGGGAGCTTATGAACATAGGAGATATTTGTGGCCGACGGTTTATAGTCTTTATCCCAGAAGACGTCATTACAAAGGCAGCACTCTCTCCTCAGTTACTTTAAGACCCTGAGTGTTGATCCGGCCGGGGTTCGAACCCGTGACCTCCTGAATGACAGGCCGATGCTCAACGAACTGAGCCACCGGTGCGCGGTTCCTTGTTACCTGTAACACCTGTTGTCTGATTTTAACACTTCTGAGATGTTATCACCATCATAACGACGATGCTGACGATGCTGACGTCGACGATAATGACAACGATGCTGATGCTGATGATGATGATGAAAGTGGTGTGGAAGATAGACCTTATCGGCTAACTCAATGTTGTACCCGATACAAATCTCCCGGGATTAAGATTCTTTGTGTATTATATTTACTTAAGAAATAGAAAACATGTACCGTGTTTCTATCGAGTTATAGAAACGCGAGTGAAAGTTGAGGAGAACGAGAAATCCTGTCCTGTTCGTGTCATGAATTATTAATGAGTTTTTGAATTATAAGCCAAGCTCTTATCACGGAAACACGTGCCAAAAATTTTTTCGAACCAATGGCTTACCGCAGTCTCTTGCATAATTTGTTTCTAACAGTTCTTACGTTAATTGTGTTCAACAGCTACAGTAAATTCATGCGTCTATTTACAGGATGATGGAAAGTCACTTCCCATAACATACCTCCCTATCAATCTTCTCCTGTAGCTGTGTTGATGTTAATCCAGGTGTTGATGTCTCTACTTTGAGCTCGATTGTCTTGACTTGCTGTTTCTTTTTCTTAGCAGGTGCGCCATTTTCCTTCTTTCCCTTGCTACTTTCTGCACCTTCCGTTTCGTTGCTCTTTGCAGAATCACCTTTCTGTTCACTGGAATCTGAGCTCTGTGGGACAAACAGTCGCGAACAAGTTAGCCCAAATAGCAGACCAATGAATTACCTGTGAGGGAGGTTGTGGGTTCATAACTCCCCCCACCCTCTCCCGCTTCAAAAACCAACATTTGATTTGATTTACTTTCATTGTTAATTTCAGTTTACAGTGTCCCCCCCCAATTAGCGCTCCAGCGCTAGAACGACTAGACACTTAAATAAAGTTCCTTCCTTCCACTACACCAGCTTCTTTCGCTTGGTAGGTCTGCGCTGTCCTTTTGTTTCATTTTCTGACAAACAAGTTTGGCATAGAATGTACTTCAATAAAAGAGTTTTAGTAGTGCATAATGAAGGTTACTACAATGTACAGCTGTATTTGTCAGCGAATAACTTAAAATAACTACTTGCCTCAGCGGAGGTCTCCATGGGTTCCTCACTACCTTCTTGCGATCCACTTGGTTCGTCTGTGGTCTTCTAAAATAACATAAAGACAGATAACAAAAGTTACATCAAAATTAGGGGAGCATACCGGCAATAACCTGTTGTTGACAGTGATCTTACATCTATAAACGAGACGAAAACAAAAAAATGCTCTGAACAACGTATTTGAAAAGCATCTGCTTCCAAACGAAATCTCTTAAAAAAACTAATAATAATTTTATTATTAACATTCATCATAATTATGCTTCATTAATATTTAAAACATTAATGCTAAATCTGTTTAAAATAGTTGCAGTTTATGGTAAAAGTAATTAATTTTATTTTCAGGGTAAGAAAAACGGCCTGCTGAGCCTGTGCAGCATCACTGATTAAATTATTCCTTGGCCGACTGCTGGCCATGATAACATAACATACCTCAGTGGCAGCATCTGGCTCCTTTGCTTTGTCTTGTCCTTCCACTTCCATTTTCTCTGTTTCTGTATCGGTTGCAGTGGCAAGTTTCTCCACCAAACTTGCATTAACAATAGTAAACACACCATGAATGTCCAAACGAACTTTAACTTTGACTTTCGAAGATTCGCCCTCCTTGTTTGGTACAACATCTTGGATTGAAAAACTCCCTAAATATAAAATCACCTTTAATGATAACTCAATCAGATCCCACTATACAATTCAGTAATAATTAGCTCTTATTAACCGAGCAGGAGGTCTGTATGGGAGAATCTTGACCGAGGTCGTGAGTACAGACCGAACGCAGTGAGGTCTGTACACACGACCGAGGTCAAGATTCTCCCATACAGACTGACTAAGCTCAGTTAATAAGATGTTTATTATATGGCAAACAAGAACAATTTAATTTGTTTAATGTAACTGGTTTGTACTAACTGACATTTTGCTTGCAGACGGCGATGAGTGGCGATGAGCTGAACTTAATTCTGTCAAAGTTTGCTCGTCATCCTCTCTTTTGTCATTATGCTGTTTGGCACTTCCATAAATAAATATTGGTAGGAGAAAATACTCAACCCTAACCGCAAAACACTACCAGACTAGATGCCGGTCTAGATGGGAAAATCTAGACCGCGGTCAATATCGATTTCAGCCAATCAAATTCGTGAACTTGGTAGTTCCCAGTCCTTGTGAGACAGAACCATATAATAATTAACAATTATTCCATGAGCCCGCATTGGATACGAGATGACAAATGGCCAATCTCGTATCCAACGGCGAATGGAATAATTGTTTTATTAAATTAAATTGGACAATTCAAGCACCTATCCCTTATAGACACCTGGAAAATTCAGAGAGGTGCGGTGGCCTCATGGTTAGTACGCTTGACTCCGGAGCGAATATTCGGTCTGGGATCGGGTCCTGGCATTGTGTTGTGTTCTTGGGCAAGACACTTTACTCTCACGGTGCCTCTCTCCACCCAGGTGTATAAAAGGGTACCGGCGAAATGCTGGGGGCAACCCTGCGATGGACTGGCATCCCATCCAGGGGGGAGTAGAAATACTCCTAGTCGCTTCATGCTACAGAAACGGGGGATAAGCTCCGGCCTGATGGGCCACTTGGCTTGTAAGCTGACCTTTCAAGGGATTTGAACTCATGAACTTTGCGATGACGGTGCGGCCACTCAGTTGGCAGGGTTTTCAGAAATTTTAGTAGGTGGCAAAACCTTCGAAGAAGGCGGAGAATGGAGACACAGGCTTGTATCGGGAAATTTTGAAATTTACGCCTCTTAGAATACATTTCCTGCATTCAGGAGCACAAATTAGGGTATTTAAATAGAACACTGATATAATTTAATTTTGTTTTTTTTTTCTGATTCAGAGAGAGTACATGAATACTCTAATTTTTTTTTTTTGAAATTCAGTTGACAGCAAAACATATGTTGGGAAATAGCATGATATAGCCCCTTTAAGGCTCCTTTCTATACAGCTGTGTGCAATGTATTTTATCAGTCGTGAACAAAAAGACCTTTCACGGATGTCATATTGTAGTTAACATATCAGGCAGCTTACACCAAGTACTGGACTACTGGACTGCTGCTTCAAAAATGTGTGTGCCCGATCCTAGAAAGGACAGGAAAACAGAACTCGCTGCCGAAATTACTCACAATTCTGGAGTCTCTTTTGTTCTTCATGAACAAAACTTTGCCGATCCAATTCGTAAAATTTGGGGTAATTTCAAAGGAAAAAAGGTGGCGAGTTCATGTGTAACAGCTAGCGAGTTTTGCTGGCCGCAATCTCTTATTAAAAACCCTGCGTTGGGAGCAAGTCAGTTTGTTTACAGTAAGTTTGCTCGTATGTTCCTGTGAAAGGACTCTAAATAAAATTTATGTATACTGATATATATAACATATTTGAGGTGTGCATTAAAGATGAGAGGTAAAAAGTGATTCTTGCACTAAACTGGACAATTAATTTTAAGGAGTTGTCACTTGCAGACACCTCAAGCCACCTGAAGTTTTTAAGGATCTGTAAGAGACAATTGCTTAAATAAAGCTGAGAAGTTGCTCCTGCCATGGCACCAGAAAAATCTTCCAATTTTAAAATGCACGATTCTCAATCAGTTTGCAACAGCCTACCTACAGAACTCCATGTAAGAACACAAGTAGCTTACCTATAAAGCCATCTTCAAGAGGTAGATTGACATTTTTACCATAGCTTGCTTCTAAACTAAATGGTTCTTTGCGATAAAATGTCAGCATCTTTGAGAAAGGGAAAGCGTGGTTAACAGCAAAAACCTCCATCTCCCTGGAGCAACAAGGTACAAGGTAAGTAAGGTAAGGTATTGGCCAGTAGGTAAATAAAACAGGGTAGACAATCAATGATGTGGATGTTATCTTAAAAACGGACATGCAGAGATCTACATTGTAGATTGATAAATCACACACAGTACCAAAATAACCATATCTAGTCTAAGAGCATTGACATCAAATGAAATACGAATGCTCGAAGCGCTCGTAAGAAATGTATTTTCGAAATTCATGTTTTCTGTCTATGATCAGAAGCAAACAATTATGGACACTCTTTGGCGACCAAATTAAATTTTTTGCATATAGCAACTGAAAAAAAATTGTAGTTGCCACCTGGCGCCTGCACCAAAAAGTTAATTTCAGACCCTCGGTCCTATTTAAGAAAAATACTGGATCTGCCCCTGCCCAGAGCATAAGTTGGGGAACACCCACCATCAAAATCATCAAAATACATTAAACAAAAAAAGAGAACAAAAACTCATACCCCTCATCATCAACATTCGGTGACTTCCATGTCAAAAAAATTGGGTATGGAACTGCATCAGTGACAACAAATTCTCTCACTCGAAACGTCGGTGAAAGCATGGCACATTGCAGAGCACAGCCTCTGGCAACAGCTTCATCAGCATTCAAGGTTGTGCTTATTTCTTTCGCAAAAATCTTCTTTATTATATCTTTTACAGCAGGAATGCGTGTTGAACCTCCCACTATTTCAACAGCCTCTATATCAGAAACCTTTAGGCCTAAAAACATAACAAAATTAATAAAATCTTTATTTTCATCAAAACAATAATTAAATCACACAATGAACTAAAATGAAGCCAATATAGGGCTAGAGATATAAAAAATTCCAGTCACAATTTTAAGAAAATTAGTAGCAAGTTCATAAGTTTTAGTTACTAAATGTATTATTTGTAATCACGGGTCATCACGCTGTATCCTGTTGCCAGCAGTTTAACAAAACATGAGCATAAGAAAACCAATGAAAATAGCAAAATGATCAGGTAACACCACAGCTAAAGTATGCTACAATGTTGCCCCATATCTTCAGATTAAAACAAAATACTTTTTTCATTTCTTTATAAATTTATTATATTAGCAAAACTAGCAACTGCTAACCCATTTATTTCATACGTGTAAGAGCAAAGGTGAAAGCAGTAGAAAATTTGCAACTCCTACAGATATTTTAGTCACAAGAAAATTCAGTCACAAATGTGACTGTATTGGTAGCAATTTTGAGCCCAGCAATAGTTACATGTATTTTTAATGAGTTGAGGATGGCATGCACATACCTGATTTCTCTAGCAATGATTTCAAAGTTGATTCGACTCTCAACAGGAGACTTTGAACTTCTTCTTCAAAATCAGCTCTAAAAAGTGCAAATTAAGGATTTACAAGATGCAAAAGGCAAATGAGTTGCAATATTTATTTATCAGTGAAAATTCATTAAAATACCAATGTGCATGTATAAGCTGCAGCTGGAGTTTGGACTATTTTTTCAATTTAAATGAGGCTAAATATAATTTAGGCAAAGTTAAAACCAAGCCAATGCAGCGGTGTTTCCTGGGATACTTGGGGGGGGGTTCCAGGGAGGTTTGAAGGGGCATTGCCATGTGCTTTGGCTTGAGTTGCTTTTTCGCTTGCTTGCTTCTTTACCCTCCCTCCCTCCCTCCCTTCCGTATTTTGGGGTAAGTATATATACTCCACACACTGGTTTCTCTCAGTGATGTGTTGACAGGTGCCTGGGAGGTGGACTGTGGCTCGGTTGCCATGGCGACCTCCTTGCTGCTGAGGAGAGTGCTGTCTCCTCCCTTGCTACATTGTACCTTTACGGCACCTACCCTCCAAAATATTGGCATGGTGTTTTAACCCAAACAGAAACCCTGGAGCATTTTCCAGTGAGAAAACTGTTAACCAAACTGCTTGTACATGTATAGCAATCTAACTAATGTCATTCTTGCAAATGAAATTGTACCTTGCCAAATGCCAAGACCTTGGGGACATTAACCAAAAGGTTAGAACTCACAAGTCCTTTGAGCCCTAAACTGGAGCTGTAAGATTAATCAATAAGCTCTGATGCCTTACCAATCCGTACACATTATAGCTTGAAGAGGATAGTTGTCATCTTCCTACTTGCATGGAGCTGCAGCCACTATTGCAAGTTTATTTTTAAGAGAAAAAGTGTGGCTTGTAAGCCAGTGTTTACAGCTAAAACGTTGCTAGGCTAAAGAAGCACCTCAATACTCTAGAGCGGTCAGCACCTTTTCATTTTACCAGTGACATCTGTGTCCTCCATCAGGCACTCAATGTTCATTGGAATATCCTGCGAGTTGGCACTCATCAGCTTTTTTAACTTCTCGCATTCTCGAATTAGGCGGATCCCAGCTTTCACGTTTGACGCAACATCCAACTTGTACTTTTTCTGATCATTAAAGACAAAGAATCGTACCATTAAAACGGTTTTCAACATTATGTATTAAGTGTGCTGGAACTGCTTGGTTTCCAGTTGCTTCAGTATAACTACATGTAGTGATTGGCTTACAAATAAATTTGACTCTATATTCTCACCCAAAGAGAATTGTAAGGTAAGTTAAGGTGGCTTACTGTACAGTTTTCTGAAGAAAGAGATCAAGATTTTGAAATCTGTGAAATTAAAGCAACAGCATTTCTCTTCTGAAGTAAAATGTAATTCTACCTAACAAGTAAATGCAAATCAGGAAAATCAGTGACCGAGCTCCTGGAGGGGACTGGAAACTAGACATTTCAAAGGCCTTTTTCTCAAAAACCAGCTGCACAATCCCACCTTAAAATTTCAGGATTTCCTTAGCGAGAAAAAATAATCATGTATAGAGATAAAATTTAACAGTTTAATCTGTCAGACACGTCTTTTGCAAATGGCAAAAATGCCTATTTTGTTCTATTTTGATAATAACTGAAAAAACGGTCTGAAAGATCTTTTTAAAAAATGTTGATGGTTTCGTCTTCATATTGTTTACTAATTCCCAAAATTTTAACACAGATTTCACAGATTTCAAAATCTTGATCGGAAAACTGTAGTACATGAAAGCCATCTTAAGAAAATTCACCCTCTCGTAGCGCAGTGACTTACAGTACTGGCCACAGAAATCGCAGCATCTACACATGCGCAAAATGCGTGCATGTGTTTTCCATGCATAACCCTAGCAGCACATAGTCTGTTAGCTTTGGCTAGACTGCACTGACTTTTGATTACTCAAATATTGAATAATATTTTTTGGAAGTATCTTCATATTCTCACCAAACAGCATGGACCTCTTTAGCTTGTACATGTTATTTTCTCATTTCAGAACATGTGATGTTTCCAAGGGAATTTTCCTTTTGTTTTTTCATAAGTTATGCATACATATGCATGTGGCGACATATGAAAGAAACTGTTCCCTGGAGTTACATCACCGGGTCTGAAATGGTAAAATAAAACGTATAAGCCAAAGACGGACATTAAAATGTACTTGCGAGGACTTGCCTGTGCTGCAATTGACTTTCAATTGTATTAAGGCATACAGTGCATGACTTTTACATGGCAAAGAAAAGGCTTAAAGATAGTAAACTTAATCAGGCCTACACTGTACCTTAATTTCCACTACAAAATGATCTCTTAAAACTTCATCAAAATTTCTTCCACCAAGGTCAGGATCAGCTACAGTAGCAAGAACCTGAATTTGCAAAATCAAAACAATAAATTATGGTAAAAAAAGTATGACTGGACAGGAATATAAACAGCAGACAAAACGAAATGGAACACTAGGAAAAGTATGCAGTCTTCAGCATTTTTTTTTTTACAAATTACGCAAAATGGCTGAATTGGGTGCCACCAAAAGATTAGACAAGACATGAGACTACATCCACTGAAACCATACATGCTATTTCATTACATTTTACACTTGTTTCAAAACCCTTATGGGACCGAGTACAGTGTACATGTTCATGAAAGGAATCAAAAGAGCCACTGAACTCGGAAAATGAATAATGAAAGGTGAAAATGTTGAGACTTGTTGCCGGGATCTCTCTTCTTCTTTACACCTGGAGCGGTAGAAGAGACTTGGGAACGAGGTTGCTCGCATTTATCCACTGGTCATTGACAATATTATTCAACCATAAAAAAGTGGCTGTTACAAAGATGAGTGTTGAGTTACTCTCAGTACTGTAGAAAAAAACGTCAGGAACATTTTGTTTGGTTAAGTACTAATACTACAAATAATTATAATTATTATAACAATGTTTAAGAATTTTAATTAAAAATCACAACTCCCAGTGAGATTTAGAGGATAGTAACTTGACATAGACCCTAACCTGCAATTATGCTGTCCCTAAGTACCGATGATAATAAATTATTACTAGAAATAGTCTCGGATTATTGAAGTGCATTCAACAGTCACTTTGGAAGCAAAGGAAAAGGGTACCGGTACTAAAGAAACAATCTTTGAGGACTGAAATCTAGCCCGAACGTTTGAGGACAGGAGCATCAAAGTTGTCAGCTGGGCAAGTACACCTCACACGCAACTTGCCTCAACAAAATTTGGGTTGCTATGGCAAAGGTATGGATTTGCAGTCACTAGGAACCATACAAATGTTCTGCATTGTTATCACCATCACACAACTCACAACAGCTACAAAATCTGCCAAAGAACTGTATTTTTCAGACAATATATGTATCAGAACTCTTAAAAGCTCCCAATACCTTTTTAAAAGTAAATCAGTTGGCAAGACTTTATTTCTAAGGAATCCAGCTAAATATTATGCACTCACAGAAGCTCAGGCAATAGTCTAGCATTGCACATTCAACAAACCTTGAGTTGGCCTTTTAAAAATGCACAGGCAGAGACTTGTAAGGAAGAGTGACCCATATCAACAAAGACCACATTTCTTGGTTTATCAGAGGGAAGATCTTGTTTGTAAATACCATAAGCCAAAGCAACTGTAGAACAAAATCAATCAAGTATCACTATCATAAACTTGCTGTAGCTACCTTGACTTTTATCAGCTCAGAAACTACTGCTAACTACAAGAATAATGGAACCAAAAGATTCTTCAAACAGAATCGTTAAACATTGCTATAATACTCATTTATTTTTATTGCTAGAAATCTTAAAAATCCCTTAGAAAAACTGTACGCAATTTCATGTCATGCTGCTAATATAATTATACTTATTATTTATCCATAAAGGCAGATGTAATTTTACTTAATAAAAATAATATTGGGAAAATAAATATAATTATTACACAGTTCAGTGAGCAAAGAACCTGGAAAGTTTGGTGATAGCATTTAGACCTTCACCTTATCACATTTCCAAGAGTCTTTTTTTCCAAGAGACATGTCATGTTATCTGAAACAGGGGCGGATCCAGAAATTCCAAAAAGAGTGGGCTGAAGAAAAGGCAGCAAGTGTTCTGACGATTTCTTACTTATTATTCACTTTTACCTAATCCTAAACTATAACAAAGCTATCTTTACAAACGAAACGAAATGAAACGAACTTAAACTTATAAAATATAATACTGACGAAAACTAACTTACGAAACGACGAGAAACAAAAAATGACTTGTTTGAATAAACATTTGTCGGTTTTTATCAGCAATGCTTTCTATCCGAAAATTTCACATTAGTCAAGATGTATTTGAAATAAGAAAAGCTCTGAAACTGAACTAATCATTATCTTAAGTAAAAGCCCCTGATGAACACTGTACCACCTCAAAGTCGGTTGGTTACAAAAGCTCTTTAAATACAGGGGAAAAGGGGGGCCCCCTCGAACCCCTAAATCCACCCCTGTGAAAAGACACGCCAGACATTATTAACTATTTTTGGCTGGTACAGCAGTCCTCAGGAGATGTCCCCAGCCACTGGCCCTAAGTGACAGCACTGTGCATGCCTTGTGTGTCCCCATAACAAGGAGTACTTGTACAAAGAAATCTTAAATTCTCAGCTTAAGAGTCCTGACTGGATACCTGCTGTGGTGTCATTCATAAATCTGAGACAGTTCAATCCTGCCATGGCCACTGCATCCAACATGGCTCTTCTTTGCCTGTCTGTGTAGTAACTGGGAACCTAAGGCAAAATGATTTTAATTATTGGATAATTATTGGACACTCAGGTAACATGACGTCACGCATCATTTGCTCATTACTCTAACTCTGAGAACTAAAGCTCTAGAACTACCAAATGTAGTTGTCTTCATTTTGTATTTATTGCTTCAGGAAAGTAAATTACTGCAATGATATTAGTATTTTATCTTATTTCTTAATCATCAATTAGGACTCATCAGTCCTACAGTACAGCCCAAAATTTAATGCACGCGCAAGAACTTCCAGCCACAAGAACTACTTCTTTCAAGTGGAAGTTGACACCACAAGAACTTCTTTCCATTAAGAAATATGGACCGCAAGAACTTCTTTGAGGCAACATCTCAGAAAGAAGGTGATATACAAAACTCGCAACAAGATGACATTTTTCAGGCCAAGGCACGGTCGAATCTCCTTCTATAGCGCGTACAGTATGAAATAAAAAGTGGAGTCTAGGTTTTATGACGGTCACGACAGCGGAGTTACACGTATCATATGTAAACAAATGTCGCAATGATATGATGATTTTTTCGTACATTTGCACAAAGACTAATGTCGCATGATAGCAGTCAGAATAAATATCAGACGAAAACCTTTTGCTACCAAAAATCCCATTCAAAAAAATGTTTATCAAGGGATCGACAAGAATACCTTCCTCTACGCAAACTGTTGTCACACTGTTGATAAATTACGTGAGAGGCTCAAAAGTCAGCTGCCTACATGTATAGTTTCCAATCAGGTGGATATATTGTTATTCGATGAGATTTTTTCCACATTTGAACTACCTTTATGCAACTTGTATCCGATTAAATTATGGTTGGTTCTGAATTCGACTCTAAGTTCACGATCACTGTTATGTTGATGGCTGAGAAGAAGATCGACATGAATCAAGTTTAACGTGTCCTAAGGCAACTTGATGGGGAACTTGTTTTGTTTCGACTTCTTCTGTATCCATTCTGTCTTTGTAAAGCCAAAAGAAACGAAAAGTAAATACATGTGCTGAGTATTACCTTAAAAAAATAGTGAATATATGCCACAACGAATTACATGACATAAGCACGACCGATTTGTTTTTAGCACATAAACGGTAGTTATGCAAATTGAAGGCACACAAGACGCTTTTCCAGTTCCCCTGATAAATTTTTCTTTAAAGGAGCTACAACTTTAGAAGCTTTTGTTTTTTATTTATTATTAGTATTGTTATGATACCACTGGTTTTCTGGTGCCAAGGATTGGAGGTAGGCATCACAAGACATTGTTACCTTTTCGGCATCATGTGCAAATTGCTACGCATTCAATCTACAACAGATTCAAAAGTTCATTCTTTAGAAGTGGTTTGTTACTAGTAAAGTGTATGCTTGCGAGCCTACTTGTTGGTGATTACATGGCGTGATTGAAGGAATTTTTTCTAACAGTACTGTTTTGAAACAATCACGCTCACTTGCCTTTCTTCTTTAATTAAGCGAGTGTGTTAAATACGGTGTGTGACAAACTGGGTATGACCAAACATTGAGTTCTTATCCCATGGCTATAAAATGTTTCCCATGAAGAAAGATAGCATTATATCCCTTCCCTTTGGAAGCGATTTACGTTTTGGAAAACATAATCCGTGATCAGCTCTTTGAACAGGCAACACAGGCGCGACCCGACTACTCTTGCGGTTGAACCCGCTAACTTCTTGCGCTTTTTGCATCTTGCAGTTAGGTGCGTAACTTCTTGCAGCTTCTTGTGGCAAGCTTTCCAACTTCTTGCGCTTTCAATGTTCTTGCGGGTCAACCGCAAAAACATGGTATTTTCACTTCTTGCGCCAGCTTGCATGTTCTTGCACCACTTCTTGCGCGTGCAATATTTTTGGGCTGAACTGTACTTTTATGCTGGTTTGAAACTTAACTAAATCCAGAACAAAGACATGTATTATTCAAACAAGATTTCAATGACCACAAAATCATTGGTGGATTTGTGTTAAATACTTACCGAAACAACACAGTCAGTAACTTTTGTGGATAATTCAGTCTCTGAGATAAGTTTTAATTTTGTTAGTAACATTCCCATGACTTGCTCCGGAGAAAACACTTCCTCATTTCCCAGGTACCGAACCTGTCAAAGAAAGTTGAATAGTAATGTTCAAATGCTAACGCAAAAAATTTCTACAGTATCTAAAACCTACAGATTTAAAATAGAATGATGGGTGTTATAGACAAGAATTTAATGATTATAAAAGACCGTAACACTGTCAGATTAGCTCTATTCTAAGGGTTGATTAACTCCTTAAGGTTGCAGCAAATACACAGCGTTCGATTTCCGCAACTTTATCATGAACACCTGCGAACAAACAAACAAACAAACAAACAAACAACTTTTTTTCCAGAGTGCTTGTTTTCAAGTTTTAATTTTTTCCTCAAAATCATGCTTGAAATTTGGGGGTGCCCGTTATCTACGAGTGTAGCTTATAAGCGAGTTTTTTACGGCAATGATTGTAACTTCACATTTTTCCTATATTTCACAAAATTAATGTTTTATTCCTTAGTAATTAACTCAAAAAGAAACAAAACATATCTCTTTCCACTCAATTAAGCAGCTTTTAAATGTGATGTTTTGCAATTAAATATTATTCAGGACCTAATCCAGTGTTGCATCATTCAACTTCCAACAGCGAACACAAAATTCAACAGATTTAGGTGTAGATTTTTAACACTGAAATCCATGATAAGGAAGGACTTAATGACATCTGCTTGAGTTAGGGAAGGAAATCAGAAGACCCTGATTTATAACATCTTTAATCTACATGTGTATGGTAAGTTCAACTATTTCCAAACATTTTCACTAATTTTTATTATAGGGTGTATTAATTATACAGTCAAATCCCTATTGCATCTAACTTGATTGTTACACTACTACTTTCTTTTATACACTGACATCTTATATAGAAAACCAATTTTATTATTTTTGAGGGCCACTACTTAATCAGTTCCTGTAACTATTAAATTGTTTCCCATCTAAATCCTCTTCATGTTTTTTCACACTTGGTATTCAAAATCCCTTGATGGAGCTTGATCAAAGGAGCTGTTGTACAACTGGAAAGTAGTTTTGTTTACTTTTGGTTTTTCTCAGAAAAACAGTTCATCTGATGATCATATTTTTCAAGTCACCTTACTCCTGGGTTGAAATAATCTGAAAAGTTGCACTAAGATCAGCAAAAGGAATTTTAATGATCTGACAGTATACCAGTAATGAGTCAAAGCATACTGATTCACTACTGGTACAAGTTACTGGTTGGTTTGTGCGAAATAGCAACCAAACACAGGCAGTTCTGGGAATTACTGTACCTTGACACCAATAGAGTTTCCGGGCAATTCAACCAGCTGACAAGTTTGGCGTTTCTTCTCTTCAGCAACAATTGGATCACTGAATTTCCTACCAATGAGTCTCTTGAATTGGCTCACAGTACTTTTTAAGTTAAATGTCATCTGTATAATAAAAAAAACAAAATTCTAACTCTGTCCTCACAGAGTGATCTCAAGCCAGCAGGCATGATTCTCTTTTTGTACAACTTTCATTTTTCAAGTAATTAACATGTACGTGTACATGTGATAAATTTAAATGGAACATGAACATGCACATTTTAGATATTAAAATAATGCAATTCTCTCCATTTCAAATTGTTTAAATAGTGCACGCACGTAGTCCGATATATCAGCCTTTTCGGAGAACTCAAGGGAAGTGACGATTTGACATACCTGACCCCAATGAAAGAGTTTTGAAATCATGAACCTTTTCATGGAAAACGAGGAATTTTCGGTGTACCTGATTTTTCCCATCTGTGCCAATACTCCTGGATCTTTCTCCAAGTGATACGACACTCCTACATGAAAAAAAATAGGGAGAATGCAAGCTCAATTTCGGGTTATTCAAATTCCGGAATGATGGAATCTATTGCGGATGAGAAATAAATTAAAAACTAAGCGTACTTCAATTTATCTGAAAGCACCGTTCGTTCTTTTTATTTTAACTGTACGCTGATATTAACAAAACATCATGCTAATGCAGCGTTCATGTGACTGTAATCGAATGAATCAAGGCATTACTTGTTCATTAGAGAAATGAGACTAGCAAAACCGGATTCAACTCACGGTGTTCGTCTGTCGCTGTATTCGTTGGCAATCGTCTCGATGCCTCCGCCACGCGCGACGGCGATGAAACAGGATTCATTTCCCACATCAAATCCTACAACAGACATTTCTGCTTCAACAGATCCACTTTTCCTGGCCTTCGGAGTGAGTAATTCACTCTATCAGACAACTGCACTGCACTTCACGTGGTCTCTCTCACAGAGAAGACAAGCCGGCAATGCTGGAAGCCATTTTCAATACTATAAATGGAATTTGACGTCACGTACCTCGTATCCAGTCTACAAAACCTGTTCTCCAGGGTCCAGTTCCCGGGTCCAGTTGTTCAACAATGGCTACCCGCCGGATGAATCACTATCCAGTGGATAGGTTATAGAAAAGCCAATTGCGCTATCCAATGGATGGTGCTTTATCCGGAGGATAGCGTTATCCACCTTTTGAACAACTGGGGACAGGCGTTCAGTTGGTAGACGCGGCGAAAGATGGAGTGGGGCTTGGGACGGGGGACAAACATGATCTCTTCTCTAAATTAACGACAAGACGCCTACAAGAGCGTATCCGTGGAATGCGCAAACAGTTAACACAAATTGTCCAGTTACAGTCAACTTCAAGTACAGGTAGACTTCGGAAAATGGCGAAAGATTACTAGAAAGATACATCTGTAATATAACTTAAAGTTTTTTGTTGTAAAAACTCATTACTAATGTTACTAAATTTGCAAATGCAAACAACGAAGCCCTATTAGCAGGTTATCAGGATACGGGATCTTTTATTTATTTATTTTTTGGAAGGAGACTTGATTCAAATCCTACAGTTTTACTTGCTTCGTTAACTCGTTTCATCCAAAAATTACAGGATCAGCCTTAAATCATCCGAAAAACTTATTACAAATCACAGTTCAACAACTTGTCATCCTGGGCCAGTTGTTCAGAAACTGGGTTTTAAAACGAGTTTTATCCTCTACTCCCAAATGCTGTTCAAGGCTGATATTCAGAAAAACTTTACATTAGAAGAAGTCAATCTTGAAAAACAAAAATAAGCAAAGGAAACTGTGACCAAAAAGTTGAAAACATGAAACAAAAGTTTACGCTAATCCTGGATTAAGGTAATTGGCTTTCGAACAACCGGGCCCTGTAATCGACGTCTGGTTCTGTAATCCTGGTTTAGTTCCTTGCAAACTGTATAAATTTGCCGTGGCGAAGACAAGAAGACAACATCCGTGCTCTATTTCTCTCAATGCTCAAAAATTCCGTAATTGCGTGTTGTATAGTCCAGTCCAAAGTTCTAATTTTACAATTCCATAATCTTGATTTCAGTAACTTGGTACCAAACGTTCCACAATAACTTGAAATCTCGTTAAGAAAAATCCTTAAATCCAATAGTCCAGTCCGGATTGAGATCGCCAAAACTCTCTCTATCATCGATTCAAAATTCAACAAAAGCTACAAGTAGTAAATAGTTATCAGAAACTACAACAGTTCGTCCTGATTCTACACTCGAGCTGAACAAAAAACCCAAAAAACCCTTGTCATCGTTTTCGAGAGAACAGACAAACAGCCGAAACTGTTCTGTGCCTGCCCCTTACGGCACTGAAAAAGTACCGCACGTTGTACAATAGTACTTGACCGTAGTCCTTGGCCAAGAAACTAATCTTAGCCAAAAGCCCGAGAAGCGATCAGGATACGGGATAATTAGGTAAAAAAATTGTGGGGATACGGGATTTTAGTCTGGAGGTGGGGGGGGGGGGGTAGAATTGAGGAGATACGGGATATTTTTAAAGTAAGAACGCATTGCGTGTGGTAGTGCAGTAACTTGACAGTGTTTTTTTTCCATAACTGTCAACTGAGCGGCGTTTTGTTTTTTCCAGGAGATTCAAGTCCTTGCACAATATGTAGCTCTAATAGTACACGACATTGTTTGGTATCCAAAATCATTACGGTGCCATGGTAGACATCTTTGCTATATACCCTCTAAGAAGACATGTGGTTCAGTAAAATACTAAGCCCAGAACGATTGAAGAAAATAACAGGAAATCGAGAAACATTTGGCTTCAAAGCCGATATGTTGATCATTTACAACTTCTTTTTCACCACAAGCTTAAGCGTGTACTCTGAGCTTCTGACACCTTTCCAAGACCAATGTTACTAAAGTTTTTTCCATTTCCAGCGGGGTTAGTATCTGGATGGGGGACGTTAAAATATGCGACTTTTGCTGTCAGGAACATACGCCCAAAAATTCTATTTTAACGCTCAAAAATGCGAACAAAGCAAGGTACAGATTTTGCTAGCCTGCTTTATGCAAAACAAATATTGACGAAAAAGTAAATAAATATTAATATGTAGTTTTTAAGGAGAGCAGAAGGAACTTTTAGGAAGTGTCGATCGAGAATAAAACAATTTGCCATCAGCGAAAAACATTTCGGGAGATTTTTGTTACGTTCCATCAGAGTTCACTTTTGGTCATACAAGTAAAATCGCAAAATCGGAAGTGACATCGATTTTAGCGGCCGCCTGTGATCAAGTTATACCTTGCGTGTTTACTGACAACTCACGAAACAAAGGATACATCTGTGACAAAATGACGGCATAACACCTGGTTTTTGTTAGTGCGTTTTTTTTTCTTTCAAGTGTTATAAAGTTCGACAAGATCTATGTGCGAATTTAACATAAAGATCACAATCGTTGATGCTAGTCCAAGTGTCAGCTGAAGTTAAGCTCCTCCGAATGAGGTTAGTACTTGGATGGGGGACGGCTGCGAAGTCCCCGTGACGGCGATAGCTAATTCGTTTTTTTTAAACTGGATTTCATTTTTTATCTTGTTTGGCCGTTCAAAGCTATTTTCTTATTTTCTTTCTACGTCAAAACGGCGAACAAACTGGTTCCCAAGAAATATTGGAGTACGTATTCGTTCTATGCAAAATGCTTCTAATGAAGTATTCGTTGTATGCAAAATAATAATGTTCACAGTGGAACACACAAGTACGAAGCAAGATCTAGAAATAACGTAGAAAATTCTCCTTACCTTTAAAGCTTGCCTTTCTCAAAGAAAAAGCATCTATCCACTTTATCGAATAGTTTAGTACTGAAACAATCATGGCGGGCGCAAAGATTCTATTATAAATGTTTGCTTTCACCAGTCTGACGGAAGTGTTTCACGGTGGCCGAGTGGTCTAACGCGCTAGCAGAGAAAAATCGTGATGGCTTGGGAAGTATAGGAGTTCTCCTCGGGGCAGGGAAGTTTGGGAATACCGTAGGGAATGTAAATCAATCCACCCAATCGGAGATTATAATATTCAATATCCGTGGGGTATGCACATTTGTGACTACCAACAAAAAAAAGATTCCAGCCCGGTTTTAAGACGTGGATGCCTTCGGCATTCCACGTAATAAACGGCTTTGGATTCACTACTATCGTTAACTCAGGGCCTTGTGTCCCAGGACTTGTCGTAGCAGAGAAAATAAGGAAAGTAAAAAACGATATCCGTGAGTTGGATATGATTCCGGAATATCTACTCTATAGGCATCGTTTCTTTCCGCTTCTGTCATGCCTCGACATCGGGTTTGTAACTTTGTACCGCAATACCGGCATGGTAAAGGTAAAGATAAAGGTACATCTTATTTAACGTGGGAAGTTCCTTTACTCTCTCGAGAGTATTCTCCCAGTATTCTCAAATGAAAGCGGTAAAAAATTCCTATATTCCACTTGCTTTGCAGTTGTGCGTGTTGGTTGCTCGGTTGTTTTCTTCGCTGTTTTTTTTTTGTTTGTTTGTTTGCAAACGGTAATTAAAGTTGTGTTAATTTATTCGAAGTATCACTAGCAAACATGACTATAGCTACTTATCAGAACATCAGAAAGCTATACAGTGGTGCGTTTTGTAGGAAACAGACACTACACTGTGATTTGTCAACTCGGCTGCTTTTCACAGGAGATTCAAGTTCTCTCTGCGTACTGCCAGAAAGCACCCCACAAGTCCACTTTCCTTTAATATTTCTGGGCAATCAGTACAATTAAAATATATTATTTTACTAGACATTGAACGCACTTTACTAACCCGTGATTACTACAGGTAGATAATTCAAGGTAGTGGGTATAATAGCGCGGCTTATTACAGGTCCGTCCGTCTCAAGCCCCCTCCATCTTTCACCACGTTTACCAACTGAACGCGGGGAGAACATGCTAGCAATTTGCGGTCCCCTGATCAACAGCCAGTCTTTGGCTTAGGAAGAAGGGAGCTTTTAAGCACGCGCGATTTTGAGACGCGAACATCAGCCGAAAGTGAGCTGTTTTCCCTTTTTAACTTGTCTTCACACAACCACATTTACGTTGCTAAGTATCTTTTCTCCAATCTAGGAGACACCACTGTCCTGGCACGGGAAATCTTCTTCGGTTTCCGTCTGCGTCTCAAAAACTCGTTTGCTCAAGCTCCCTAGAGTCGATACAAATAATGGTAATGCTAATGATAATGGATTTATATAGCGCATTTTCTATTAACATATTCAAATGCGCTTTACAAGCAAGTGATCTATGGGTGAGATAGGACATCAGCATACAGTAAATAGGCGCCATTGGCAGCCGCTATCAGTCCACTAGCGATCTCACCCAGCACACAAATGAATGAAATGAGGCCTGACCACAAAACCGGGAGCTCCATGCCCTACTCTTTACGAATAGTGTGTGGGTTCTTTTACGTCCCACAGGGTTGTGAACATTGAAGGGTTGTGAGACGGGACCTCCGGCTTATAGTCCTTTAGCTGAGGAAGTGCTGAAACGGAGTATACTGGGAGGGGTCCTACGGAGAATGCCTGGCCTAAAGATTTTTGAAGAATTTTTTTTCTAAGTTTCCATTATGGTGGTTTTGTCTGTTGACTAAGTTGGTATTGTTCTTTAAATGCTGTCTCAGTTTTTTTTTATAAAAACACTCACCTCGCTAAACCACAAGCAAATTAAGATCATTCTTAGCTGAGCTGAACACAACGCAGATGGAATATATTAATTTGCTGTTGACACTTCACTCAAATCAACAAAATCCAAAATCAAGAGCCAGTTTAAATAAATAAATAAATAGGTCTTTATTGTTTTTTAAGCAAAAATACATGCTAAAACAAGAACAGTTACATTAAAAATAGCCGAAAGAATTAATTAGAATTAAAAGGCTATCGACATTACATTAAATAGCTACTCTATATTTGAAAAAAGGCCTGTTAAAAAAACTATTTTTAAAACGCTGGGTATTAACCCTAGGGAGTTGACTACTAGAAACTCGGAGGCGCGCTGAGCATTCTTTCATTTTGGGAACGGAAGGGTACAGAGGCATATCGGAGACCTTCTTGAATAGCGAGCGATCATCCTCTTCTAATACGCCATATATGTCAATTCGGTACGAAACATATTTGCGTTTAAAGCAGCGCTGTAGAAAATTCTGAACCGTCGTTAATTCAGGTATTGAGGAGGCGTATACGGGTAGACCGTACGTTAGTTTGGGTAGAACAATTGATCTAAAAACGTAATCTACGTCTGGTTGTTGGTAGGCTCTTTATACGTAAACATCTTATCACATGAAGACACTTGTTGGCCTCCTGCAGCTTAACCTTAATATGCTCGTTAAATCTGTGTTAAATCTTTGTAAAGTAACCCCTAACACTTTTAAACAAGAAACTGGCGAGAAGTTTGCGGTAAAATATGAAGGCCGAGCAAGTTTTCGTCGTCATATTTGCAAACTCTTGGCCATTTTTCAGAGGCAAAGTAAGGTAGCTTGAGTTAGGTGAAAGTCAAGAAGACAACTTATTGATTGATTGCTTAGTGATTGCCGTACAATTGACTTAAAGTGAATGTGGCGTGACATAACAGAACAAAAACTGAAGATACCGATCTCTGGAGGTATTCATGCCCTTCTGAAGATCAATCAAAAGAGGAGATTAGACCACCCTTCCCCTAAAAGTAGGGAGCTTTTGAGACGCCGATGGCAACAGGAAGTGAGATCATGCTTTCCCTTTTAACTTGTTATCATATTGATAAGTATCTTTTCTCTATTAGAGATGATTAGTTTAAAAATCTGGGAGACACTACTTACATGCTAAATAATTACTTCCGGTTGCCGTCCGGTTTCAAAAACGTCGCGTGCCTAAGTGTTGCACTGTGCAATTTTTCGTGCATCGCAACGCCGTTGCGAGACAAGTTGCACGAATCATTGCCGAATGTAGCATACCTTGCAACGGCCAAAAGCGTTGCAAGACCATTTGCTTAAAGCGTTGCGGAAAATAGAATTGAGTTCTAATTTCTGCAACGGTTGCAATAATTTTTTTAAGCATTGCGCAGTGTAACATCGGTCCTGCAACATGTGTCGTAATGGTTTGCGGCACTAGCCAAAGAAAATGTTCCTTTAACCTCATGTGATGATCGAAACGAGACAGTGTAACACCAGTAAAACTGACTTGTTTCGTAATGTGAGAACGTTTATAGAGATGACGTTGCGGGCCATGTAATGATGAATCCGCGCGCAAGATAATGCCCGTCATTCTTCCATCATTGCATTTAGAGGAGGGGTGATCTCATTTTTTTATGTGAAATGTCCAAAATCGATATTCACCTTGGACAAAAGAAAATGAGAAATACCTACCCACCGCCCAAAAGCCCAAGGCGTTAGCAGCAATTTTTGAATCATTGAATTGGAAGGAGGGGTGGTAATTTTTCATGATTGAAGAATTGCAACACAGTTGTCGTTACGATGAATAATTGACACTGAGGTTATCACTGTTAGATGGACTATAATAGTAAACGATATCAGTTTCAAAATTATTCCGGAGTATATCATACGACTGATAGAGGAGATACAACAAATGAGCAGCAAAATTATACTTTGGCATCAACGGAACCTTGGTAGAGATCAACAGCATTTAGACAGTACTCGCAGTGCCGGGAATCGCTGGTGAGTCTTCAGTGTGATGCATTAATATTGGACAGGCTCCTTCAATTCGTGATTCAGGATGCAGGTCTCACCCTCGAGCGAGATGTGCGCAATATAAAACTCATCTGTTTCCTGATTCACGAGTTTAAACGCCATCATCAAAAATAACCGTTTAGCTTTGAAACGTATTAGTTTTTCTTTTCCATTCGGCGATTTGTAACGAGCATTTGTATAAATGATGTTTTTATGATGATTTTACTGATTTTTTGCTCTGCGTGGTGATGTCAACAGAACCATTTGTGTTGTTGTTGTTATTATACAGGTCAGGAAACGGTATTTACAGAGAAGGGAAATGACAAGTGGTCGTTGTACAATAATTATTGACTTGTCACACTCACACCTCTATAAACTTCTTAACCGGAGTTCTTGAGGTTAGCTGTACATGTTCAAAACTTTTCGCTGCAGTGGTAATCGAATCCGTCAATGGTAATCCGATTTAAATTTACGCCGCAACAACATTTCAACTGAAGATTTAGACTCTGAAATCCAATTTAATGGTTGATCTTAAAAGAGGTTTTCTAGTTAGTCAAAACCGATTTAAGTTGAAGGATTTAGTTTCCTTGCCGCTTCAATTTTTCGGGAATTTGGAAATAGATTTGTCCGCCATTATATCACAATTTCTTATTCAACACGTATTGACAATGTCCAAATATGGCTATAGCGCGCTCAACATTCGTCGTGCGTAGTCAACGTATATCCTGCTATATAGACCTATATACGTAATTTTGTGTGTCGCGGAGAAAAATGATCGTTTTTCCAGCTTTTTTTTCCAATAAACGTAGAAATTTGTGCTTTGTCATCAGTGTGCTCAATCTTGCGGAATATCGCCTGATTTTAGCCAACCCGGCCCACGGCCTCGTCGGCTAAGTATGAAGCGATATTCCGCGCGATTTCGCAGGATAATTGTTAAGTATCGGCCGTAAGTCACTGTCGGCTATAATAATAATAATAATAATAATTGATATTGCGCAGGTTACATGAATATATATGATCACCTGCGCATTAAATACCATTTACCTCTATCCGTGACCATCCCCTTTTCATGCTATTTTTTAGAAACGTCATTTGCAATATGTCATGATCAACGGATTCAAAACGTCGGTTCAGTCCAGTAGGTGTGAAATATCTTACAAGTTAATTACGTTTTGAAGTGAACACAGAGAATGAGCGATTCAACGTGTATATGCTCACATTTTCGACCACGTTTCACGTTGTTGTTTTCGGAGAAGTACAGGAGAGAAATGTGCCAAAATGCATGCTCCTCGAGAGGCAAGATGACGGACTACTATTTCTTTTTAAAGCTTCAAAATGTTCTTATCCCAACTGGTGCCTCTTTGTTTGAGAAGTTGCCAGTTACCTTTAGATAACAGGAAAGAAATCAACTTGAAATGAAACAAAATTCAGTCTGACGTTTGCTATTTGTCCTAAACGCAATGCTAAATCACCCTTTATAATAGCTTTCTTATAGAAAATGCGCAATATAAATATTAAATATTATTATTATTATTAGATCCGCCGCACCTTGTCCCCAGGTTCAACATGGCGGCTCACGGTGGGGAGGAGACCAGGTTAAGTTCCATTCTCCAATTCTCCCTTCCCACCCTCGCCGAAAAGCGAGCTTTAATGTCCAATACATTCAAAAAAAAAAAAGCTTTCTTCCTGTTAAAATATTTGCAATTTGGAATAAAGTCCCTTCGAGTGTCGATCTCCGTTTTGAGAAATTTCTCGATTTCTTTTTGCATTTTCAAACCTGTTTGACCTTTCTTCAGGAATTTAATTTTCGCGTGACTTATCGCTGTCAATTGTAAATTAGACAACAATGAGAGGGCTTCTAATTGTCATTTCAATCCTGAAATTTGGCGGTTCATTGATGCTGAGCTCTAATTACTTATGCCTTCATTTATGTGTTATGCGATCATAATTTGCGGGTTCAAACAAATTATGCACTGATTTTGCAATTTTTGGAGAAATAAACATTATTTGAAAAGAGTGGGGGCGCATTCTTAAGTTCATAGCTTTAGACTTTAAGAGGAACTGTTTGTATTGCACTTCTCATTGCTTCGGTAACTACAAAACGCCACATATTTACATAAACATTAGAGGCTCCTAACAAGTCCATGATGAATGCTCTGGGTTTAATTACGAAATTTCCTAACAAGGCTAAACAAAAAATATGCACTGGTTTCGTGATCGCTTCGTCATGTTGCGTATATTGATTAATAATTCTCGTTCATTTTGAACAGCAATAAAAAGTAATTTAAAAGAGAGATTTTATTCATTTCTGATCATTTGCATACGAAAGCAGCAGCACTCGAAGACCAGAGATGCGTAAGACTGTTTGTTTCCCGGGTCAGCTGAACGTCAACAAGATTATGGCTACCTCTGCTCGCGTGCCAACAGCGGACAATAGCGTTTATAGGACAAGAGAGCTGCGGGAAAAATACTTCAGATACATCAACGCAGACCCTGCTGTTGTTGAATCAAGAAGATGGATAGAGGTTAGATTGAAACTAATGCCTCTGTAGGCGATGTTTTTAACACCACTCTTTCTTTCTGTCTCCATTGCCATGATTCTACCTTATTCTATAAAGTGAAGCGTGATTCTTTTCGTTCATAGAAAGTGACTGGAAAAAGATTTAAGGCCGAGAATTTTCGTGAATCTTTAGCAGATGGCATTCTGCTTTGCGAGTAAGTATAGTCATTGTGTTACGTTGCTACAATAGTGCTAGAAGCCAAGCTCAAACTGAATGTCTTACCATCGGCTTAACACTTAATAAGACCGATTAATGATACTTCTGTTAGCAAAGATTAATTGCACCACGTTTTTGCGGTTAATTATCCTCCGGCAAATGTGTTGCCTCTTGATTTTTTATTTTGTTGGTTACTCTGCGGTTTATGGTTCTGAGTCCTTTGAATCAATGAGCGCGCTGTCGTTTTCGTATAATTTTGCTTGTCATTGTTTCCGATTAAAAGGAATCTACATGGAATAAATTTGGAATTTTCAGGTCAGATCTGCTGATCGAAAAGTCTCGTCTCTACCCGACAAGCAAAATAAAAGGATTTTTTGCGTTTGGACCAAACAACGATCAATTTTTACAATCTGATAGTTTTTGTGCGATGGAAATGCGATCAAACCGTCGGGTGGACTGAGTTCACGCATCTTGAATTTTGCAAATAAAATGATACATGGTGCGTCGCAGTAATACTCACTTAATTCAAGAATTACGGAAGTTATGTGCTCAAGAACTTTTGCCAGACGTTTTCTTTTTTGATGAATCCAATAAATGTATGTGATATTTAGTACTGTGCGCGCATCAGTTCCGTCCGTGACTGATACAAACTTCCCTGTCATTTCCAAAGAAATATAACGTGTTTTTATATTGCAGATCGGACAAGGTACCGGTGTTAGAAGTACTTCTTATTTATCATTTTTTTAATTTTGAATTCGCAATTTTGCAGTCAAGGCTGAATTTTGATTCTTTTTTAGCTTAACGTATGTTTGAAAATTAAAATGACGGCCTGACGTCTACAAACTTTTTGAGAGCTTTTGCCGAGTATTTTCGACTTCTCTACACAAAGAATATGAAACTCGATAAAAGTTTATGCTGCGTCTTACACAGCTGTGCATACTGTGCATACGTACTGTTGACTTCTTTATCTCTTAGCCTCAGGTTCGCACATTATGCTCTCAGCATTTTCTTAACTGAACATCTGAGTCAATGTCAAACTGTATGTTGTTGTTAAAATTTTAACTCTTCAAACTGAAAGTGCATATTGATTTGATCTCTTAATACGTCTGCGTGGTGAGTGGCTATAACAATACGTGAACTCTCTTCGGTCAAGTGAAGTCTTTATTTTACGAGGGTCAACACGCAATAGCCAAAGGCTAATGACTTGTGGCCCTCAATTACCTTATCGTTACAGGGGAACTGAAGGCGAAAAAAATAAGCATTTTTTATTTACACTTTAGACCATGCACAATTATAATGTTTTCATCTTTTTTTTTCTGGCATATCGGTTTTTTTTCCGCCTAAAAAAAATGTTTTTATTCCGATTTTGGGCCATCAGTATTGCGACTTAGAATGGCGGAGTCAGCGGTCATTTTTGCAGCTTATGACGTATGACATGGGGAAGACATGTGAGAGCGCTCGATATAGAAGCAGTGTTTTTGACTGATGTTTGGCGTGAATATTGAGTCCGCGAAGACAAAGCAAAACAACGAAGAAAATATCCACAGCAGTACTTGTTTCTCTTGATTATGAAATCTCTGTTCCCCATATCATACGTCACAGCAGCGTGTTGATTTAGATTTTGAGCCCACACTGAAAAGGTAGACAAAGCGGGAAAAGCCCAACTTCGAACGTAGTAGCCCTTTTCACGGTTAGTTTTCCTTATTTGCATTACAATGTAATCTAACGTGGATGCGAGGCAATTTCGGGTTAAAACTACAAATGTAATGCAAATGACAAAAACTAACTGTGAAAAGGGCTATTTGCTCGCAAAAAACAGAAAACGAGAGGAAATAACCTCACACACTTAACTTTACTTATGTAAGGTTTTCCAAAAACAATGTTGGAAAAATTGCTGATTTTGGCCTTCAGTTCTCCTTTAACGCCCTGCAGAGTTTTATCAAAACGGGTTGTGCGACGGGGCGTACGGTTTATAGGTTTTCATGGCCCTCATCCGACAATGAGGACTTGGCCCGGAAGTCTAACCATTTGCGGATGTCGTTGCAAAGGCGGTACTCTCTCCTAAATTTTTACTTTAAAGACCCTGAGTGATGGTCTGGCTAGCGCTGGAGTTGAACTCACGACCGCGGGCGCGGTAGTCTGAGGACGATGCTCAACTATCTGAGCCGATCGGTCGGTCAAAATCGGCCTAGAATACTTTACCAGTAAAAATTAGAGACGACACACTCGCGCCTTCAAGTTTGATCGTCTTTAATACCTTAAACATGCTTCCACTGGCAAAAAGTTACTACTGTACTCAATTGTTGTCGAATATTGCAATAATATTATTTGCAATTTTTTTTCTTTCCAGGTTAGTACAGACAGTGGGTGGTTTTCCACTCGGGCGAATAAACCGTCTCCCCACTGCCTATGCTGGAATTGTATGTATGAGTTTAAAGCGGTTCCAAATAGTGTCTAACTCTGTTTAAGCAAACTACTAGTGGTTAAACGGCAACGCGGAATCTGTATCAGAACAAGGTCACCTTCAGCCTCTCCCTCTGGAAAGTCCCGAAACTTCTTGAGGGTATTGCGGGTTCCATAAACCCTTAAATAAATCTTATTCATCATCGGAGAGCAGGGATGGCGCAGTGGTGAGAGCACTCACCACGCATCAACGTGACCCGGGTTCGGTTCCCAGACTTGGCGTCATGTGTGGATTGAGTACGTTGGTTCCATACTCTGCTCCGAGAGTTTCTTTTTCGACTACTCTGGTGTCCTCTCTCCTCAAAAACTAACGAATTGATTTCTATTAAGTGTTTCACGTGACGTCACGGCGGCCATCTTGCTGTGCCTAAAAAATTAAACGGCGGCCATGTTGGTGTCCCCAGTTAATCCTGCGGGAATTGAGCTCTATTGTCATGCAAACGCTTTCCTTTGTTTCGGTGGAAAAACAAGGTTACTGATCACGTGAGTGAAAACACTCTATACGGTGTCCCTAGTTAGTAGCCAAGCACCAAATACAACTTAACACTTAAATAAAGGAAAGGAACTTTATTTTGCAATCAGTTCGCAAGAACACCGTGACGCAATACCACCAAGTTTCTCGTGCGAAATTAACTGGAGCGAGGGGTTTCCAAATATAGTACTTAGCACTGAATATTCGGAAGCTGTGAACGCGCGTTACACGTTTCAACCCTTATGGGTTTCTGCTACTACTACTACTACTACTATTACTACTACTACTACTACTACTACTACTACTACTACTACTACTACTACTACTACTACTACTACTACTACTACTACTACTACTACTACTACTACTACTACTACTACTACTACTACTACTACTACTACTACTACTAATAATAATAATAATAATAATAATAGCAACTTTGTTTATTTTATTCAATGAAAGGGAAGGATACCAGAGGTTATACCTATCGAGGGTATCCGGTCGCAGCCGGGTGTAATTGACTGAGAGACGATTTTGATGAGGGAGGAAAACCGGAGTACCCGGAGAAAAACCCTCAGAGTCAGATTGAGATCGACTGAAACTCAGCCCACATGTGACCCGAAACCAGGGTTGAACCCGGGTCACAGAGGTGGGAGGCGCAGTTGATGGCCACTACACCACCCTAACTCCTTTGAGGAGAGGGGAAACCGGAGTACCCGGAGAAAAAGTAGCGAACCAACAAACTCAACCCACACGTGCGTGACGCCAGGTCTCGGACTCGGAATCAAACCTGAGCCACATTGGTGAGAGGCGAGTGCTCTGACCACTAGCTGCGCCACCCTGCATTATGCATTATGCATTATTATTCTTATTATTCTTCTTCTTATTATTCTTATTCTTCTTCTTCTTCTTATTATTATTATTATTATTATTATTAGAGAGAAATGATTATCGCACTAATCTGGATAATTTAAAATTAAGCAATTGTCTCTAATAGGCACCTGAAAAATTCAGGTGGCTCCACTGGGATTTGAACTCCATGACCTCTGTGATGCAGGGGCAATGCTCTACTGACTGAAATGTGAAGCCACCGGCACAGTTGGGAGCAGGTCAATTTGCTGGGCTGATGTTTCGGCCCGTGAAAGGACTCGTCTAAACTAGCCCGCATTACAAGTAGATACATTTCTTTCGTCGAGTCCTTTCACTCGAACTCATGAGCCCAACAAATTTGACCTGCTCTCAACAGGCTGAGTGGCTTCATAGCTCAGTTGGTAGAGCGTTGCACCTTTCGAATTTTTTAGGTGTCTATAAAGTGACAATTGGAAACTTATCCAGATAAGTGAAAGGATCATTTCTGTTTAAGGCTATTTTTGTTGTTGTTGTTGTTGCGGGCTCTTAACGCCACAAAAAAAGATAATATGTGGTCGGTTAAGGCAATGAAAACGTCACTTCGAAATATAACTTTGTGCTGTCTTAAATATTTCGCAATTATTCCATCTTGTTCACGTTGCACAATATGGGCGAAGCATATTTTCACTGGATTGGCGAGAGCATTTTATAAGAAAGTAAAAATAAAGTTTCACTATTGTATGCTCGCGTTGTCGTCAAACCCTTAAATTTGGTTATTTCACGTTGCTATTTCGCGTTGTACCACAAAAAAACGGACTAAAATGCTTGCCACAAGTGCAGCACGACCATTTTTCGTCTTTGGACCACTGATATTAGAGAGGTTAAGCATAAAATTTACGGCCAACGGCAACGGTGTCTCGTTCCTTTGAGAACTTGCTTGATATCTGGAGCTAACAGGACAGAATTGAGCTAATATTAAGCAGGGTTCTTTACTTAATATATTTTTGGCAAAACCCTAATTTCCCTCACGAAGTTTGTCGTTTGACGTAATCGTCGTGCTCAACCTCTCTATTAGGAAGTTTAAAGCAACGACGATGTTTACGGCAACGACAACGCCACAAAGCAAAATATAATTGGTTGAAAAAGGAAAAACCCGTGCTGCACGTGCAGCACGCATTTTCAGTGCACGTCATTGCCGTACTCCACAATACAACAACGTGAACTAGTCACCAAAATTTAGGTCTTAAGACAAAACGAGCATACAATAATGAACCAGTCATTTTCTATCTTTCTTACCCATGTCCAGTTACAGAACAGTTGGCCCTGAAGTATTGCGTGAACGAAATGGAATAATCGCGAGATAGCGCCAAGTGCGCATATTTTGAAGAGACATTTTCGTTAAGGTTGCCGTTGTCCATGCTTAAACTTCCTGACGTTGTCGTGGTTACCGCAGCCGTCTTCGTCTCCTAAACTCGCTGATGAGTAAAACTGAACAATTGTGTTGCGCTTGTGGCCGAATAGATCTTCCCGCCATCTATCAGGACATTCTGTCACGCGACCACAACTGGTCTCGGTCACGTGACAATCGCTATAAACCAGTCATTTGACAAAGACCCTGAGAGGAGCGTAAAGCTCGTTGAACTTGAAAGGTTTCTTTCTGTGGATTATCCATTACCAATGAACTCCTCGCTATTCAATTTCAGCAAAAATTTAGGTACAATCAGTTCTTGGTTGCTCTGTCTATTCTATCCTTCGAACGGGTAGATAAGAAAATGTTTTGTGCAATGGGTTTTTCCTTCAAGCAGCGATTTTTATGTGATTATTTACACTGTACCAAATCTTTGTTTTGCAGGACAACCTGACCACGTTTTTCAAAGCTTGCGAGGTTCTTGGTCTGAAAAAACTTCATCTCTTTGATGTAACTGATTTGCAAGAGGTGACAAAGAGACGCGGTGATTCCACGTAAGTAGGAAGTAAAAAAATAGCAAGTAAAAAATTTTCGGTTAGCAGCTGGAAACTGAACTATAAATTCCATATTCTTGGACAGTTGCTCGGCGCAAAGGTTCATACAATTCCCCTCCATTAGAAGAAAGGAACGGTAATACAGATCTGTTCAAGATCCCAGGGTTTGATCACGTCAGCAGAAAGCATAAAGGAGTTTTAAAGGGAACCTCCACTAAAACATCAAAATAACTTCAAATCGCAGAACATATTAAATGTAGACAATTAAAATTTCTCAAACTTTTTCCAATGAAAGTGTTTGTATCCGAAACAAATGAATTTAAAAAACGCTAGGTTTGCCTTTCAAATCTACCGGACGCCGCCATTTTGAGTAATTGTAACGTGTCCTGGTTGCCCTATTGTTCTGACACAAAGAACGTTTGTTCTGAAACAATACGGCAACCACGACACGTCACAATTATTCAAGATGGCGGCGCCCGGGAAATTTGAAAGCCAAAAGAAACGTTTTTGAACTTCATTTTTTTCGGGTACAAACGGTTTCATTGGAAAAAAAGTTTGAAGACTTTTAATTGTAAACATTATGTTCTGTGATTTAAAGTTATTTTGTTATTTTAGTGGAGGTTCCCTTTAAGAAACGATAACGACAACTACGGCAACGACACTGAAATCTACAAAAAGAAAGAATATCATTGACTCATAGAGGGAATATAATCTCCGTGCTGCACTAGCGGCACGCACTTCAGCACATATTTTTTAGGTACTCTGCATGACAAGTACCGCGTGAAATCACCACATTTGAGGTTTTAATGACGAGGCGGGCATACAAGTGCAAACCATTTCATTCTCAATTTGTGCTCTGAAACCGCTCGTACCACTTCTAAGGATACTTCGCCCAGACTGTACGACGTGAACCAGATAGAATAATGGCAAAAAAGAGTGGAAACTTATATTGTAAGATCTTGTTATGAAACGTTTTCGTAACGTCGCCGTCATCAGTCCGACGATCACGTCATGAAACATGGCGTAACAGTCCTTAGCCGCACATTTCAGTCCCGCATTTTTGTCTCTGATATTTATGTCCCCTGGGGCCCGTTTCTCGAAAGTCCCGAAAACTTTTCGGGCCCGAAAAGCCATTTGTGAAACTGCCAACCGCTTGTTTTTGAAAGCGGATCTTTTAAACATGTCTTCAAGGTAACAAAAAGAAAAATGACTGTGAAGTTTGACGACGTAAATCCTCTCCGTTCAGGGAATTGGGACACCCGAAAATGGCCCGTAAAGTTTCGGGACTTTCGAGAAACGGCCCCCTGGTACCCAGTTCTCTTGAAAGACCACCGAAAGAGCTACGCATCAAGTCCTGAAATCTTTATAGTCAACAAGGTCACAAAAGAAGAAAGCCAAATAACAATTATCATTCATGTTTGTTTCACATCCCGAGAATAACTTTGACGTTCTGTCTCATTATCAATACTGTTTTAAAGGCCGTTTACACAACAGAGAAATTTGGGTCCGGACCCCTCAGCGGCTATGGCCCTGTAGAAACTCCTGTGTTTCTTTACAAAAGTTATGGGTCCATACCGCTTTTTTGAGGGGTCCGGACCCAAATTTTTCTGTCGTGTAAACGGCCTTTTAATTCCTTGGCAGTTTGTGCACGTGCAAGGAAGATCTCTATTCTTTGATTGCACTTGACGTCACAGCCACCTCATGTTGATGGAAAGAACAATAGCGAAAAAATGTCTTTTGGCAATTTGACTCTATCATTACGCAAAACTTAAGCTACATTTTTCTATTGTTTTGGCCAACATTATCGTCTTATCACGTGAGTGCAATCAAAGATTGCGGCCTCGTCCGAGATTGCAGCACGCTCCAAAACATACATACGTACTTGATCTCTTCCATAGAGGGTCAATGAAACGAACGGCAACTCTTTTTAAGAATCCTAACTGGCCGGTGGCAAACTGACCATTTACAAGTGCGGCCGAGAAGTAGAACCAGGGAATACAATGATCAAATTCAAGGAGTAGACAGAACGGGTCTTGAACTAGGAATCTCCAGATCTGAGGGCAATCGTCCAACACCACTCGGTCGCCCTACCTACTTCAATTGCCCATATAAACTCAATGGCCAAAACCGTCCTGTTCAGCGCTAGGCGTCGACTGTTCGGCGTTTGAAGCATCAAGGCCAAAGCGCAACACGCTTCGGTGGCAGCCTGCTTTCTCAGCCAGCCATCGTGTCTCTATGACGTCATCATTTCCCCCCGGATTATTCCTTATTGAAGTCGTCAAATGAGTGATGCCTGTGCATGAGCACTTCAGTCTGAAGTATCTCATTGCGTTTATGTGGATCAAACTACGGCACGCAACGGTGCCTAATTAATATCTCTGACAAGCTCATCGCCTTCTAACACAACTCACTGGCTGTAAAGCTGACATCAAACGAATAATTTTGTAACAAAAGAAAAAACATTCATAGTGAACCGCAACGGAAGTTGCCGGTGACTTCGATTGTGTTACAGCGATAATCCTATTCACCACGCGGAATGTTCCATGTCATTGATCATCTGAGTGATGCTGGATTAGAATTCTTTGCCATTCCGCCTCGCGGTTTCACTCACGTTTCCTCTAGAGGCTTCGTAAAAATGTTGGAATTGCAATTCGCTTAGGTCAAACTCTTTTTGTGGGCCTAGAAACGTAAGTCCAATTATGCGCTTTTATGTGTTTGTTGACGGGTCTGCGGTATGACAGTCATATGCAAATTTTAGAGCGTGACTCTCAATATTTATTGTTCGTTTGCTCAATGTTCACTTCTTCTAGGACGTCCGAAATTCGTTGTTGACGCTCTTTGAAACCTCTGTCTTCGTGCTTTTAGATCTTCAAGGGCAAAGGAAACACAAAGGCGACTACAAAATGTAAGTAGATAACGACAAGATTCTAAAACAGTTCAAGTTCATCCTAGAAACGTTAGCGGATACACGCTATCTCCAAGCTGGAAGCGACGATATTACAGCTGCATGGCGTTTTAAATTTCAATCTGTATTTTAATCAGCGTGTAGCAACGGCTGACAAGGGGAAAGATCTGTCGCTTTGGTAATCCGCTCGTTTTATTTTCTCCATGTATATATGATGTTCAGGATTTGGCTACAGAATCAAAATTGTGCATTTAAGCAGCGTCTGTAATCTCTCGCTTGCGAAATACGTGTTTCCCGAGCCCTTTTAAAATCTGATATATGCTTGTTTATTTTCATGGCACATTTGAGTTTTTTCAATTATTGTAACTTTGACCAACGTTGCCGAAAATATTTGAGCGTTCATAGTGCGAGACGAAAAGCTTGAGAATCTTCATATGCATTTCGCTGGAAATACTAGTAAAACTAAAATTTATTTTTTGTTGCTAGGGATACAACCGTACATTGCGCGTTTAGCTCTTAATGTCAGGAAGAGTTTGTGTTTAAGTTTATAACGATATGTGAAGCATTAAATTATTTTGTTCGGGGAACTTCGTGTTTCAAGTCGTGCGCCATGTTGAATTCTCACTTGTTTATGAGCAAAGGCAAAATTCCATTGATACCTGGGCAACTAACCAGAACGCGGGCTCAATATCTGCGTGTTGTGAGTCGACTTAAACAAGTGGGTGGTGTATCAGGTGTATCATGGCAAGGGACGAACGTTTGTTTCCAATCAAAACTTCAAGGATACGTGCTCTTGTAATCGTGCGCGACTCCTCGAATTTTCCACGCGAGATTATTTGAATGACGTCTTTCGTGCCCCACGCAAACGAGACTGTCTTGGCGATAAAAAACGCCTGACATAACAAAGGAATGCAAGTGCCTTCAGCTCAAGCATTGTTGTCTTAGGTCGAAACACGGAGTCACGCCGTCTGGATCGCGCTTATTTTGGAGCTAAACAAACAAACCTTTTTCGCTTCCACAGCCAATAACTCTCGATACCAGTCCACTCGCCAACGAATGTTGCTTGTTCCCCTGTCATAGCGTTTGCGATGATTTCGGTCAAAATTCAATGAATTTCAAATTTACGGACCTTCTCTATTTTCAACTCTTTTCTACATCACCTCTTAAACAGGAGTGTCAGTCAAAATAAGTTTTCTCGAGTTAATGCGAGTTTAAACACAACTTGAATACGTTCATAACCGGTATAAATAGCCCATACATTAAAATATGTATTTAAAGGAATTAGCTGTGTTGTATTTTCGCCTGCCATCGATCTTTTAATTTCCAGTGCGTAACTTTGTCCCATTAAGGGCCTGATTACATTGCGAGTTTCAGCCCGGGCTGTAATCTCGCTCCGCCCACCGGGCTGAAATTTTGTTGCGATTACATGATGAATTTCAGCCCGGGCGCAAAACGCAAATTTGCGTGGGAAAATTGACTAAAATGCAAAAACACAGTCGATGCGCATGCTCACGTTCCTTTTTCAGCCCGGGCTGAAATTTCATTTCGATTACATGGACTTTTTGCGTATTTTTCCGCCCGTTTGGCCGAGACTATGGGCCTCTTTACACGAGCCCGGGTTGGACACCGACCCGGGTCAGTTGAGCGTCGAATTTTACGTTTACACGAGCCCGGGCTGGGTGAGGGTTGGGTCATTCTCGGCTGACCCGGGTCAGTTCCCTTTCCGCTGGGTTGAAGGGCTGGTGACTACTTGTCAGTGAGGAAATGGCGGACGAACCATGCAATCATCAGAATCATTAATTTGTGGCTGAT
>NC_090872.1:20919459-20921959 GCF_036669935.1 Montipora foliosa
TACAGATGATTTGACTCATCAATGGGAACTCTTCGTCGGGAAAAATGATTAACAAGATCTACCTCCACTGAAAAACCGTGCCCCCTGGAACTCTCTCTCTCTCTCTCTCTCTCTCTCTCTCTCTCTTTCCTTAGAACGTCACTTATAAATTTTACCCTGACTGATGTAAAAGGGTTTTATTCGATGAACTGGACTAATCGAAACAAAGGTCAGTGGAACCGCACCGGCCACAGCATGCACTACAGCTTTGTGGTGATTCATAAATTTCCGAATTTTTTTAGCAATCCGCTGTGTTGAGTGGAAAGACGCGACCTGTTACTTGGGAAGCGAGCGAGAATCGACCAGTGCTTAAGAAACAAAACCCAGTGGATGTTGGCTTTAAAGAAAAGCATGAAACCTATGAGAAACTTCAGCGACAGGCAACAACGGTAAGGGATTTAGTTTGTAAAGTAAACAAACTGGCGTTGCGTTTGGGAATTGAAACGCAAAAATGAGTTAATCAACTGAAAAGAAATTCGAAAGCTGACGTTTCGAGCCCTAACTATCAAAACGCCAGCTTTTGAATTTATTTATCATATCAACTTTATTCGTATTTCAGATAAAGTCTGGGACTGCATGATAGTGTGTCGAGTATGTGAAACATCACGAAGTGTCCCCTATCCTTTCTAATCGCGTGTAGGTCCAGAAAAGCAGGCGATAACTTCACCGGATGTCCCCTGACATTTATTGACTCAACCCTTTCTCTACTTCACTAAACAGACTTATTATATTGATTGAAATATGGGTTGAACAAATAAAGATTCTATCTGTGTACTTTTTAGCTCTCCGTTCAATTTAGAAAAGATATTTTCACATTAACAAGGGTCAAATTCAAGCAAAGAACTTTTAACTGGTGGACAAACTTAGTGTCGGTTAAGGGGGCAAGAGAGAACTTTGTCGGAAAATCGATATCACCAATGAAATTTGCACAAGTTGCGATTTAAAAAGCGAGTCGCAGGTGGCGTTGTCAATGACACAGTGTTCTTCTTGTGCGGTAATTGGCTCGTCGAAAACAATATTTACATTAGCCTGATTCATTTGCTTAGCTTAATGATACCTCTCGGTTTATTTTAATACAGGAACGCGCTGTGCTAGAAGGAAAACTCCGACCTCAATTTGACAAGGTTGACGGAAGACCAGAGAAAATTGCTGTTGCCTCAAAGGCCGATGTGAAGCTTCGGGAAAAACAGAGAGATTTTGAACGGCGAGATTACCAAGCTCAAAAGGTGATGATAATAAATATGAACTTGCTTTCGACTGGTTTTCAAGTTGTTTTTCAGTGGGCTTTTACTGAGGAGTTCAAGTTCTGCTAGAGGTGGTAATTAAAGTACTTTGTTAATATTGCTTTTAAAATGTCCAGTTTTTGTTCGTTTAAAATCCAACCGTGTATCAGCCACCGGTAGTTTGGAACAACTTTTTATCTCGTGCTTATTAATGAGCAACATGATCCCCAGAGTAGAATTTTACTTTTCATTTGTAATTAAAAGTTAGAACTCTTGCGGAGTATTTAAGATTTACCCAGGGTTAGCTTGCCCGAGATCTTCCGCAAATTCGCGGAAATTAATATTCAAGGTTTTTATGGGAAGGAGATAATACTGTAGGTACCCATCAGCTTGGCCCAATGCCCTTAAGAATTTACCAACTTGTCCAGCTTAAGCTGTCGAGAAATTGGCGAAAAATTTCTCCGCCAATTCTTTGTCTTCGCACCAGGGCTCGAACCAGAACCTCTTCTCAGTTGTAAATAGCAATTAGTAGCGTATAAATGATGTTATTCCCAGACAAGTATACCCTGGGTGCCAGAGGTTCTGTTTTTCTTTCGTGAGGAGCGAGCGGAAAAATAGAACCTCTGGCACTCAGGGTAAGACAAGTAAAGAACAAACAGCAGAATATTACATAAACCCCAACATCGTGAATAACAACTGCCACTATACAAAAACAAAAATCTTGTTTATAATAGAGGACGTCCGTTCAGTGAGACTTCGACCTCCGGTCTTAAGGGCAACTTAGACTAAAGGTGCGTTGTTGCGGTTCAGCTAACTTCAGACATTTGCTATTGTTCTGCTGTTGTTCTTCTTGGAAGGGATCCCATGAAATCACTTCTTACCATCGAATGTGAGCTTGAAATTGCATTGTTCTGTTTTAGGAGAAAGCTGTCCTCGAAGGAAACGTTCGTTTGCGAGCTGGTGAAAGCAAAGGAAAGAGACCAACGTCAATGGTGATTCCAAAACGGGAGCAGATAAAATTGGGCGAGAAGAAAGCAACTTTCGAAGAACTTGATCGGAAGGCAGAGCAGGTCAGTCACACGTTCGTTTCCTGTCTTTGCTTTGCGTTGCGACTGGCCCGTGCGATCCTCTGCATCTGTTAGCAGCATAACTTATGTAATGTATACGTTAATGGTTGAAACAAATAAGTTTACTGACCTGCACTCTTTCAGGGCTTTCAATGAAACTTATGAGTAGGT
>NC_090872.1:20924459-20936959 GCF_036669935.1 Montipora foliosa
TAGCAACGACTGAAAAAATGTAAAGAAGCCATAAATTTTTAAGATATTCGGCTTTTGTTAAGTTTCTAGTAGTACGTCCTGTAATTGCTGCTCGTTGAAAAAATTTCGATGAAAGGTACTCTGGCGCTCGGCCATGTAGTCGGGCACTTAAAAGCCATGATAGCACTGCGAAAAGAAAATCGAGATGCAACCGGCAACCAATTGATCTCTTTAAAAACTGGTGAGATACGATTATACTTGCGCGTGCAAGTTACAACGCGACCCACAAAATTTTGAATAACTTGTAGTTTACTCATATTACCTTTACTTTTTTCTATTTAAATTCTTGTCAAATGGAAGGATCATCTAAACAAAAAATATTGAAGTATTTATATGTGGTTCATTGAGCTTGGTTTTTAACATGTGTTCTCTTTTTCATTTGCAGGAAAGCGAAGTTCTTCAAAAGAACAAACGTCAATCGTTTGGCAGGTCTGTCAAAGAACCTACGCCCCTAAGTACCTCTACAAGGCCTCAGGTAGCTGGATTCCAGTCCTCTTTGGGAAGAAAAGCGGATCCCTCCGACGTAAGGAGACGAAGTAAACAAGACAAGGGCCCTCGCCCAGTCTCCAACTACTATGATTATAGTACGTTTCAAAACGGCTACCCTGAACCAAGCAAAGTTTACCACATCGGTGCCACATCCGGGGATTCTGTGGACCAAGTGTTCAGGAGTGAGTCTCTTGAGTCCCATCCTGCGGATAAGGAGGAAACAATACCAGACATACAAAACGAAAATCGTGTATCTCAGGTCAGGAGGAGGGATTATATCGATTATGGTAGGCCGCGTTATGATGAACCCGAAAGAAGACCGCATCATAGTGAGGAAGCTATGGAAATTGACGTCTCCGATGCTAAAAATTTGTCGTACCGTGATATGGTTCGAGCACCACAGAGAAAAACCCGACCGACATTTATTCGTGAGACAGGTAATGTTGCTCCGAAGGAAGAGATGCCTTGGAGGAAAGAGGTACAGGAGGTGAAATACAAAAGAAATCTCTACCCCGAAGATGAGCAAGATAAGAGTGACGGTGCGAGACCAAGTTCCCCGCGGTCTGACCTTGGAAGAGATCAGTATCGAGACTTAGTAGCGCCTCCTTCCAAGAAGGCGGTGGATGTCTTTGCAACTGAGAACGGAATTAGAGGAAATACAGAAGAAATGCCTTGGAGAAAAGAGGTCAAAGACATTAAACGATCACTCAGTGGAGAAGAACCATCGGCGTCTTCGCTTGTCACTCAGGTGCAAACAGCGGAATTGACGAAGGTTCGCCCCTCCTCAATGAAAACTCGCGGTACGTTTGTGACAAGACAGGATGGGGAGCACGAAGAAGAGATGCCGTGGAGAAAGGAAGTGAGAGAACTTAAAGCAAGATCGAGAACAGAAGACGAAGTGGATTATCCAGACGAAAGCCCCGTTCCTGTTGCTGAAACTTCGTCCGCACCCAACTTGCGAAGACTGTCGTACAAAGAGTTTATGAACGCACCCGTTAGAAAACAAAAAGACGTGTTTCATCCGGAAGTTGAAAATGACACGGCCAAGGAGGAAATGCCATGGAGAAAAGAAGTGCGGGAAATTGCAAGGTCAACAGCTAATTCTGAAGATGAGGAAGAACACTTGGAAAAGTCGTCTCAGACGTTGGTTGAGTCTGCTCCCGAACGAGACCTCGGAGGACATGCCCACCACGAGCCAGTTTCTAAGTCTCCCAGGAAAGCTAAAGGCACTTTTGTGCCGTACGAGGGAAAGACAAATGAAGAAATGCCATGGAGAAAAGAGGTCCGTGAAATGAAGCGTACAATAACTGAAGACGATCAAGTTCCCCGGTCATCTTCGAACACTCATCATTCACCAGATGACGAGAAAGAACTGTTAAAATTTTCCTACAGTGATTTTGTAGGCAAGCCAAGAAGGAAATCGGAAGGGTTTCTGGCAAGTGAAAAGAGACAAGAGGAAGAAATGCCTTGGCGAAAGGAGGTAAGAGAATTGAAAGCAAAACTTCATGAAGAAGAGCAAATTAGTCAATCGTCGAGACCGGAAGTCCAATCGGCCCCCACCGATGCATTTGATGCAACCGCCGAACGCTCATCATCGAACTCTGTCTCTCAAGGCACACGTGATTCTATATCTTATCGTGGCACTGAAAAGTTGTCTTACAAAGATTTTGTTGTCCCACCATCGAAAGCGAGCGAGCCTCAGGGGCCTGTGCAACGTAGGTCTAATAAAGTTAGAGATTTAACACGGAAATTTGCTGACATCGAGGCTGACAAAAATCGTATCAAACCCAGCGGCCCTCCAGCACAGAAATCCCTAGTTGATGTAGCAGAGCTGCAAAGAATTGAACGGGAAATGAAAACGCGGAGCTGGCATGGATTTCCAGCAAGAGTATATGAATCAGATGATGACTTTGATCGTGACGCTAGACGCCGCCAGCGGACACGATCTCAGGACGAGGAGGAGGAGAAATATCAACAGAAGTATCATCGAGAGAACATCTCTGCACTTGACGAATTTGATGATGTGTTTCAGGACCCGGAAGGATATTTTGATCAGATGAAAGGTCCTCCCCCTGAAAGAAGTGTAGGGGAGGGACGTCGTGATCCAGTTGGAGCTTCTTTGTTGGAGAAACACAACGAGTTTAAGGAAGAAGCTGTCTTAAGCTCAACAAATGAAGGATACCATGAGGGCGAAGTATCGTATTATTCTAGAGGTTTTGACAGTGCAAAACCCATTAGAGATGAACCTTCCCAACATCCCAAGGTACCTGATGACCGGATAGTTGTGAAGCAAACATGGATTCAGTCAAACCGAATCGAATTGGCTGAAGCGTCTTTCCGTAAACCAGAAGATGTCAAGCAAGATTATTACCCCAGAGACGATAACCATGTTGTTTCACAGCAGTCAAGGAGTGCGGAGCCATATTATCGGGGTTATGACGAAAACAGATCGTATCAAGCGAAGAGCGATGAAAAAAGGAAGGAAAATGTCTTGTTACAACGTGGTGAACTTAACGAAGAACAGTGTTTCATTGAACATAATGAATTCCCAATCCAGAGCCGGGCCTACCACCCGGACCTCTATGGCCAGAGACAACAGGACCGACCAAGAAATGAACCTTTGGATACCAGAGATCAGCATAAGCGAGCTCAGCCAGTTAAAGTACAAGCTACGAATGAGGGTGATATGGTGTTTGGCGGTCCCATAGTTGTGATGGGAAGACGTATTACAAACGCCGACAAATCGGAAGCTGGTCCTCTTCCTGTGGTACCTTCTCAACTGGAGAATGATTTTAAGGATGTGCAGAGTCCCACTGTGCAAGACGTTCCAAGTTTGGCGAAAAAGGACGCTGTGGAACCTAAGAGAACTTACCGTCCTCAGGTATTTGGCGTGTTTGCACGAAACGACAAACCTCAGCAACGTGATCTTGCAAAGGAGCATCACTCCTCTCAGCTACACACTAAAGAATTAGGAGACAGCATGCAAGTGAACCGGCGTGGCCACATGCTTTACCTGGATGAAAATGACCACGAGAAACGACAAGATGGGAACGCTGTTGAGACAAGTGAAGTTCAGCCTTGGTACACAGATGACAAAAAGCATCGCGTCGACGTCGAAGGCTACCAAAGCAGTGTTTCAAGTAACACCCAGCTCCATCCAACAGTTACATCAGTGGTTGAGAGACAAACGCAACAATGGGGAAGTGGAGCTTTTGACGCATCTCCGCAGAAAGATGAGCCACGTACCGGGCGAAAAAGGGTCATGAACTTCTCCGATGATCATGATGATGATGATGATGTTGCTAGTGAACAAACGGACGGCGTGTTTCAAACGGCAGCGCAACCGGCCCGGGGAGATGTTCAGGAAATTGAAAGAAGGCGAAAGCAAAAAGAAAAAGAGGAAATGCTTCGACAGCAGTTGCGGGACGCCGATTACAGGGAAAAGTACAGAAAGGAATTTGAAGAGAAAAATCGCAAACAGAGAGAAAACTCCAAATACCTCATGAACTTACAAATGAGAGCAGCTTTGGAACCCGAGGAGGACGTTCTTTATGATGAAGATAACTGGACGCAAAGAGAAGTTGAACAACAGCAAAGCGAAGAGTACAATGGGAAATCGGGCGAAGGCCATGGCAGTGACGAAGATGTGGTGAACATAGAAGCTGTTGAAGAAGACAACTGGCAGAAAAAAATTGTGAAAGAGGCTGAATGGCAAAATAAAGATACAAGCCGTCATGATCATCCAAGAAGAAAGAGAAGCGATGAACTGAATGCACAATCGAATGACGCTGACTTTTTGGACGAAAGTTTGATTCATTTAGAATACAGAGATCCCGAGCAGGAAGCGCGTCTTAGAAGGCTCAAAGCGGAAGAAGAATTAATGGCTTACGAAGCTGAAAGATTAAGACAGCAAGAGGAAGCTGCGAAACATCCGGTTGAGGAAAGCAGCATTGTTCCGACGGAAAAATCTCCCGTGGAGTTCTCAATTGACGAAGAAGCTTTTAAGAAATTTCTGGAGGATGATATGAAGACACAGGAGTCCTACTGTGAGAACGACAATCGCTATTTTTCTGCGGCAGGAAAATCTGTACAGGTAGATGTGTCCTACAAAGATGAAGACTTTCCACCAAAGAAAGAACGGGAGGTACAAGGTCAAAAAATACAATACCCCGAGGACATTTCAAAACCTCAGGCAGAGGTTCTTCCTATGAACGGTTATCATGAGGAGAGGAAAGGCCATGCTGATGCGCCATCTGATGTAGTAGATCAAAATGGGAACTTTCCAGGGCAGCATGGGACAGAGCCGGAAGTGAACGGGTACGACGGCTACAGTATTTATAAGACATATATTCATGGAGAGAGCAATCACGTGATTTGCATGAGCTGCGGGACGTCAATCGAGAAGAGTTCAGCTATGTACATCGCAGAGTTAGACTGTTACTGGCATGTGAACTGTTTTTGTTGTGTTGTCTGCGGAGCGTGGTTTGGGGACGAGTATAGTCCGATGCCTCATATCACCAATTCCATGTTGCATTGCGAGCGATGCTACATAACATCAGAGGGTAGGTATTCGATTTTACTTTGCCAGTTTTCCTTTCGTCAGTAAGTCATTTGCTTTAATTGGCGACCAAAGGTGACGACGACGTTGAGAGAGACAAAACCTTAAAATAATCGGTACTTATTGACAGAGTGGGAGGGCCGGACGGAAAATTTTTTTGGCGCGAGGTCATGGGAGTTAAATGCGGACACCCCGAAGCAGTCTAGGGTATGCTCCTTGTTGCTTAGTTTTTGCAACCATTCTTGCCTCGAGAGGCAAAGTCATCAATCATGTCGGCTATTTTCCTCAATTAACTATTAGAAGTAATGTGAAGTGCTAGTTCTACCCATGTAAACCATGTGAGCGTTAGCCCTACTAATGGCATTGGGCCCACACAAGGACAGAGAAAAACTTTGACCAGGGTGGGAATACCGATTGAGCTACAAGGTCAGACGGGGGTCACAAGAACAGAGAAAAATTCTGTTCCCGTCTGACCTTGTAGCTCAGTCGGTAGAGCAGCGGTGATCTAACCCGAAAGTCATGGGTTCAATTCCCACCCTGTTCAGAGTTTTTCTCTGTCCTTGTGTGGGCCCAATATCATTCGTAGGGCTAATGCTCACATGGATTACATGGGTACATTTTGTACATTTTACATTTTGTTGAAATATATATGCTGCACGACCAACGTTTGTAAAAACGTAACCCCTCCTTCTATTTTCCTCACGGCCTTGCAAGGCGAAAAGCTCACCAAAAAATCGCGAGGCGCTTTCCACAGCTCTCTCCTTCGCGTGAGTGGCGCTTTAGGGACATTAACAGGTTCGCTTTTATGTCATGTGAAGAGACTTAACAGTTTGTCATAATTACCGGCATTACAAAATTTTTTTAAATATGTTAAGGAATGGCAGCTTCGTACTTGCATAAAAAGCAACCGAAAGATTATCGATATTATTTCAGTTGTTGTTTGGTGAATTGTATATCAACAGTTTCTTGTTTTTTTTAATGGCAGGAGAAAGATGTACTGAAGTATAGAAAAGGACTATCTTCATTCTCGGCCACGAAAGACCCCCAATATCATTCTTTTTCCTACCAAAGACAAAAAAATGTCCAGTGGACCGAGTTTTCAATTTGCATTTTAAGAAGTCCAAATCATCGAAAGCAAGAAAGGACTAAAATGTGTGCATTTTAAAAATTCTTATTTTATTTTTTGAGTTAACCTTCTGCTTATCTAATTACTCCACTACTTGAATGTGTAGGACAACATTTTAGTTTCCAAAAATGGAAAGTGTACATGTAAAGAGATTATTCTGCCGACTGTTCGTGTAATAGCAGTACCTGGGCTAGAGCCATACGCATTTCGTTTATCATATAGAATTTTTTAAGGGGTCGCCTTTCGAAAGTGTATGAGTGGGACTCATTCTTTAGAGGCGAGGGGTGTTTCCAAGTTTTAAACAGAAATTAAAGGATATCATCTTTCGGGTACGTTAAGTAACTAAGGAAAAAATCGTCTGTATACAAATAGTTTAGTTTCTTATGTATCCTGATGCAATCTTGCGGAGAAATAGGGAGCTTAAGCTTGCGTGTTTTTGAGACGCGGACAGTAACCGGAAGTGACCTGTTTTCCCTTTTAACTTATCTTCACACAACCACTTTTACCTTGTTAAGTATCTTTTCTCCATTAGAGATGATTCGTATAAAAATCTGGGAGACACCACTGTCCTGGCACGGGAAATGTTCTCTTCCGGATGCCACCCGCCTCAAAAACGCGCGTGCTCAAGCTTCCTAAAATAACGATTTTGTACAGTAGACATTTTAAGTCATTTATCGTAGCACTGGTGTTTTAAGGGGGCTATGTGACGGCAGTGCAATCCATTTTGTATAGTTTTACCAATTTCTCGCCCCTTAACAGCTATGCAACTTAATGTTAAACGAGAAATTACTTCCAAGCAACACAAATCAAAGCTTCGAGACAAAAAAAAATGTCCGTGGAGCACGCGTAATTTTTTTTTACAAACTAGAGGGAAAAACTTTGAAAATCTGTTAGGCTGAACAGTTTTCAAAAACGCCAATTGCAATCCATTTTAATCTTGTTCAATTTTGCCCATCCATGTTTGCCGTTTTGTTCAAACTTTCCTTTAATGTTATCATTAATTTCGCTTGATTCAGTGGTTGCCAGTTCCCAGTCGCTGAATTTGACTTAATTTGCTGATACATCCAAGATTTACCTGGTGTGACAACTACGGCAATTCTTCATCTAAGCTTCTCTTGTTCACTATTCTTGTTAGCATTTTCGTTTCCCGATCCTTTTTCCTGAAGGTTATAATTATTCATATGGGATGAGTTATAATTATTCGTGGGTCATATTGGAACTATTTACGTTTGCGTTACATATTTCAAACATGTTTACTCACTTTCCAGTGCTGCAGAGTTATACTTTTTGTTGTTGACTTCAACATTTTGTTTACTGTAATGCAGTGCCTTGGCAGATATTTTTAACGCACTAGAAGTTATAATTAAGATTCAATTTTTTGCGGAACCCGCGCCGGTTTTACACCTTACTCTATAGAAAGAAATGACAAGACATCAGGAGAACTGAAGTTTCTTGATATTAAAGAATGGCTACTTTGAGATAATTTCTTGTGTTTTAACTTGAATTGTATTCATTCAAGACTCATTTCCAGTCATTGTTAAATGCAGAAATCGGTTTATCAATGGGGTTGATATGGTAAATTGACCACCGTGGAAAAATTGAATGCTGGCGTTTCGGGCGTTAGCGCTTCGTCAGAGCGAATAAGCGAATTATGGGTTGTCACAGACTTAACTGATTACAGTGTAATGTGAAGTGCTAAGTATCTACCCCCTATGAACCATGTGAGCGTTAGCCCTACTGATGGAAATGGGCCCACACAAGGACACAGAAAAATTCTGACCAGGGTGAGAATTGAAGCCACGACCTTCGGTCTGACCTTGTAGCTCAGTCGGTAGAGCAGCGGTGATCTAAACCGAAGGTCGTGGGTTCAATTCTCACCCTGGTCAGAATTTTTCTCTGTCCTTGAGTGGGCCCATTTCCATCAGTAGGGCTAACCTCACATGGTTTATTCGGGGTAGATACTTAGCACTTCACATTACACTCTAATCAGTTAAGTCTGTTCATATAAGTGCTACACGGCCAACGTTTGCAAAAACGTAATTCTTCCCTATTGGTTGTTAGAGCTTGCGTAGCTGGCGGTAAAGTATTGTAGGCGCGCGTGAATCAGGTTTTGGCCGCGAGCAGAAAACGCACGCCTACAATACCGCCACCTACGCAGGCTAGGATTGTTAGCGTTTTATGTTTTGAAATTAAATATGGAGTTACGCTGTTGATGGGGATATGGCATTGTGGATTGGAAGAATTAGTTAGTTGAAAGAATCGCCTTCGTTAATTAATTCCGTGGGGAGTGAGGGAGCCTTAAAGGAACAAAGCATTGTCCGGACACTTTTGTCTTTTAGGATCAAGAGTTCACTGCATTCGCAAATGTTACGTTTGGTCTTAACGAAGTAGAAGACAACTAGACTTAACTGATTAGAGTGTCATGTGAAGTGCTAAGTATCTACCCCATATGAATCATGTGAGCATTAGCCCTATTGATGGAAATGGGCCCACACAAGGACAGAGAAAAACTCTGACCAGGGTGGACCCATTTCCATCAGTAGGGCTAACGCTCACATGGTTCATATAGGGTAGATACTGATCACTTCACATTACACTCTAATCAGTTAAGTCTGTTCAAATATAAGTGCTACACGGCCAACGTTTGCAAAAACGTAACCCTTCCTTGTAGAAGACAACTAAAGTTGGGTTCATAGCCGCCATCTTAAATTATGCTGAGTGGTTCCCCCTCAGTATACCGCTGACAGAATTTCTTGTGTTGGTAACACTCTGACGCATAAACTAATTTAGAGTGCATTAAAATTTGAACATTTGAATTTGGCCATTGTGCCCATTTAAAACCTTTAAACGCAAATTGATCTAATACGACTTTGTCAAAGAATCAAAATAATTAATTACTCTTACTAATCGGAATAGTTGGAAAAGAAGCGATGAACCGCTCAGAATTCAAGTAAATTAATTACAAGGAGCTTTCTCAAGGTTGGTTTTCACTAGCGACAGAGTCGGAGTCGGAGTCGGACTCGTAGTCGGAGTCAGCGGAGTTAAACCGAAATCTAGTAGATACGTTGTGTATGGGGGCATATATTGTACCGTATACTTAACACGTACCTTACTTATCTTGCTTAGCTTACTTCGACACCTGGGATGATCTCAGTGGTCTTCTAAGTTGTTTCCCTTTCTCACACCTTAAAATATTCAAACCCTACCTTTTAGTCGCAGCGCTAAAATCATTCTAACGACAATTTACATCATATAATCTACGAAATAGTGGCCATAATGTATTTCAAAATTCTTGTAATAGACCACTTCGGAAAATACCATAATACTCTTTGTTTGTCCTCCCAAATTTTGCATGAGCATTGTTTTTGTTTTCTCTTGGGACCACTGTCTGCACTGTAAGTCCCAAGAGATAATGGGCGCTTATGCATGCAAAATTTGGGGTCACAAACAAAGAGTATAACGGTATTCAGTGGCCTAAACTGAAATCTTCATAATGCACATTGGCCGTATTTATACTAGAGTACGTCTAAGACGTCTCAGACGTCTAAGACATCTTAGACGACTAGTATAAATACGGGAAATAAGGTGGACGCATTAAACATCACGAATTAAACGTCTCAAGTTAAATTCCGTCTAAACGACGCACTTAACAGACGTCTTAGTGTTCTCAGACGTCTAAGCCGTCTAGTATAAAGACGAGACGCACTAAACTGGGACGCACTTAGCAATGAAGTGAACACAGTCTCTTTGGTGATTAAATCTCAGTATCTTTTGAAGAAAATTGTGAATTTGATTTCTAGCTGTCGAAGTTAATTGCGTCTCGAATTTATATTAGTCGCACTTACGGCCAGACGTTTAATGAGTCTAGACGTCTTAGATCAGTGTCCTCTAGTATAAATACGGCCATTATCTCTCGCATTTGGAACCAGCTATCACCAGCTACCGTTGCTGGCAAAAACGGCCCCGAACGTATCTGTATTTCGAAGACATTAAATAAACTGAATTTCACCGGCTGTCAATGCAATTCACCCTTGTCACACGGCGGCCATATTGTCCCGGGAGACCAAAAAAGCTTTGTTTTTCCACGCCAAGCCTCACCCCCAGGGTTTCCACTGGGAGGCTTGGCGTGGTAAAACAAAGCTCTTTTGGCCGCCGTGAGACAAGGGCGAAAAGTTGCCTTTAATAGTCTTAATAGTTTCTTACAATCTTGTATATACGTCTGCTTTTATAGTATGTAGTATGTAATTTGTAATTACTAATGATCTAGCCGTATTAGTAGTCAAGCACTTTTATTATGAGCCTCTGGCTCGGGAGATTGGGTGACCACTCCCTGTCTTATTTGAATTTAAAGAAATTATCCTTATCCTTTAGTACTCAGTATTTGTGTTCGATTTTATTCCTACTGATCACGAAACGATCAACTCGATCACCTCTGGTATGCACCAGGAACACAGATATTCTTCACAGCATTGTGTGACTTGTACAAACATGCTGCATTGCATATTTCCGGCTTCATATCCTGTCAACTAAGAACACTGGAAGTTAAAAGGTTTGTATGAGGGAAGTACCCTTTGTTGAGCTTACCGTGGCTTTAAAAAGCGAGCCTTCGTCTGTGGAAAGACGGTAGGAACAACTGAGGGTACTCCAAGAGCGCCACCCTCAGAGGGTATGCTAACCAACCAATTTAACGCAAATATGGTACCTGTTTTCAAATCCATCGTGGTTGATTTTTTCTTCGTTTTGCATGTCTGCTATTGATTTCCATATCACTAGATAATTTATTATTATTTTCGCCATATAGTTGTGACATACGTCCCGAAAGGTATAAACATCTCTTCAGCCTGTTTCCCTTTTATCCCTTGCCTTATTTTTCGAGCGAGCGAGCGAGCGAGCATTTTGTTCTTGCAGCCAATTTCAAAATTTTCTATGCTTGAGCCAGCTTGTTCAGAAGGCCCTTTTTGCTTTTTGTTACCGTTTTTTTATAATTACAAAAATTCGTGCATGCGACTTTTGCGGCGATATCTTTTTGCTCGGTCAACCTTGGAAATATCCCCTTTTGGATGCATGTACATATTGTTTTTTTTTTCGATGCGGAGTTACATAGGGCACTTCGTAGGAGAGTAGCGAAGATATCGTTTACGTCTGCTAAAGTCATTAATGTGCCAACCAGAGCCTCATTGGCTGTCGAAACAATTCTGTGGTTGGCACATTTGAATAACAAAAGCAGTGTTTGTAAACATATATCTTCCCTATAAGCCAAGAAGTTGATAACGACCTGGCCTTCTATATTTTATTATAAATTAATTATTATTGGTCGGATATTTAAAATCATTTTTCCGACCTGGTTTCTTGAAATCCAAAATATAATGTGAACAATAATGTTACTTAAATACGTGAAAAGAGAACTACTGAGATTATTTACGTTCGCGGAATAATAATCGCCCTCATTTTCCAAATTAATTGACTCAACCTGCTGCAATCTGGCGGTTTCAGCGCATTCATTAGTTTGTCTCTCAGTCGAAGGTATCCGGCTGCATATTTAAACCTCAGCTAATTAAGAAGAAAATCCTCATTACGTTCACACTGTCCGCGAACGTGCATCGCAAACCATATTGAACTATTTTGAATGGAACGTAAGGGAGTTCAAATGTTTTCGATTCCATTGAAAACCGCCCCCTCTAGCTGTCGAAATAGCAAGAGAATAGATAATAGATACAGGACTCGTAAGTGGTTTGAATCCAGGGGTTACATCATAATTCGTCTGGGTGAGTGTAGTCGGGCCTGCAGTCACCCAGACGATCGTACTTTATGAAATTACTAAGATGTAGAACTAAACATTGAAAAAAAAAACTAGTTTTCTCCTTCAAGGTCACCTAAGGGGTCAAATCATTAAAGTGACTTGTCAAATTTGCAGATTCACATTTAAGAATTTAGGACATTTTAGAAATTAAAGGGCGAAACATCCGGAAATTCCTCCATCCTTAATTCCATGCATAAGTTGTTTTGAGCTTATTTTTTCTTGTGCACTAATCAACTATCAGGTAGCATTTGTCTCGATTTACCAACAAACAGAAGGTAAGTAAGAAGCTCTGTTATAAGCCGGGTTCTATTTGGAGTTTGTTCGTTGACGTAAGTTTTCATCTAATTGAGTGTCGCCGTGTCTATTCGTTTGGAAAGAGACCAGTTTTTACCGCCATACAGCTGTACGAAAGAGTCTCCCTGAGATGTACATTTGAAATGATATCAACTTGTTAAATCAGTTGATGTCGATCACGTTCCTATTTCGAT
>NC_090872.1:20946959-20976959 GCF_036669935.1 Montipora foliosa
AAAGCCCTATATTTGAACTGCTGATATGTATCATCCCAGTACTCCATGTACCGTAGTTCGCGTTGTACAATATTTACTTGGGACTCAAAGATCTTCGACGTGACGGTCCGGGTCGGTTTCCCGCCATATTTCCGCCGCTTTGCAACTCCCCACGACGACACGACTCGTCGCACTTTAAATCCAGCGGTACTTTTGTTTTCGTGTGAAGACTGGTTTCCATATGATCTGCAACGGTCTTCGATCGGTGGATGATCAGGATGGTTGAATCTGGTTCTACTTTCTCGGCCATTACGAGTCTTTACGACTCTTCCGACAAAGACAATTTTTAATGGAAACGTGTGTCTGAGCCACATACTGTTGTTCGCCTTGAAACTCGTGTCATGTCTTGTCCAATCAGAAAGAAGGTAAGTGCGCACTTTTTTTTTCTCGTCGTTTCGCAGAGGATTATTGGTACGCTTGTCTGCGATCGCTTCAGATTTAAATGGACATTTGCCTGCGGTGTTTTGCTTTACGATCGTCTGCGATAAGACCTATGCAGACAGCTTCCGATCGTGTTGCAGACCGTTGCAGATCATATGGATCATATTTAAGCAGTGCTCGAATCATGATGTATATACGACGAATGATGTAAACAGTGTATAAAGTCATGGAGTCATGTTGTGTATATTATTACGCATCTTGATGTAAAGTTATCAGATCATCTCAATGTAAGAGTAGCAACGTTTAACATGCAAAGCTTCGATGTTAATATCGTGAATTTTGGTGTATGCATATGACGGTCCTACGATGCACATGCACAACGACTCAGTTCAATGTATGTATGTCATTCTTATTGTGTATAAAATAGCACATCTTCACGTTTTGTCCCTTTTTGACAAGCATAGCGACCCCAAGACCTGTGAAGTGAATATCATTATTGTGTTTAATGTTTGTTCGTCTTCAATTAAAAAAACATCATGTGTTTTTCTTGTTTGTTTGTTTTACGAGACATCTGGTTTGTCTCTTCTACTGAGGGAAGGAGCACGAACAGGACTCGAGGTCCTATGCGAGGTTCTCCACCCTACCCTATCCAGACCAGAAAGACCAGACCACAACACCGGGAACTACATGCCCTACTCTTAACGACAAGTGTGCGGGTTCTTTTACGTCCCACAAGATTATGAACATTGAAGGGTTGTGAGACGGGACCTCCGGTTTATCGTCCTTATCCGAGAAGACTAGAGAGTCTAACCATTTGCAGATGTAATTACAAAGGCAGCACTTTCTCCTCAGTCATTTAAAGACCCTGAGTGTTGGTCCGGCCGGAGTTGAACTCACGACCTCCCGCGTGAGCCCGGTGCTCAACCAACTGAGCCACCGGTGCGCGGTAAAGTATGCAGGCCAACTCGAACTATTACTTACGCTCGTGTTGATGATTGCAACACGCAGGGAGTATATATAACTAAACTAGCAATTCAAGAGTTATTTGCTCGATTCCTTTTGGAAGCACTCGGAGTTTTTCTGGGCCCGTCTCATCCACTGACAAATTCATCTCTCGATTCACAGTAATTTGGATCCAGAGAACACAAATGTCGTTGGAAACGAAAAATACAGTATATTCGTAAACACGCAATATATCCTTATTTTATTAATTTGCAGCAATCCAGTGACAATAGCGGCATTGGCGAAAACTAACTTTTCATAGATTTACATTTGTACTTTGATTCTTTTTGGATATTGTACGGTATTTGAATAAAATAGTTAACAGGTTAAAGACTGTTAAATTAGACTTCGCGTTGGTACATTCTCCACGTGTATGTCCTTTGTTGCCATTTACTTTAAGCCCAGTTCTTAAAAATCAGATTCAGAAATAGCGAGGTAAACAATGCTTTATCAATCAGTCAAGAAGTTATCACATGGAATGAGGGAGCCCGGACTATGTTCCCATTTCACAACAATAATGACATCTCATTTTGTTGCTGTAATTGGATTTTAAACTCGCTCTCCTTATTCAATTATGGTTTGCTCGACCGGTGTGAGGTATCCGATATAATTCATCATAAAATTAATTGATGTTTTGCTCGGTATTTCAGTATCGTTTAATTACATCCAAACTGTCAGTGTGGTCAATAACGGAGGGTAGAAATAGATTGAAGAGTGTTTCGGGTAATCGCTTATTTTCAGGCAAAGTCAGACATTTCGTTTGGTATTGAGTTCAACTTTCGAAACATCGAACGTTCGAATTCAGCTAAGGTATGCATTGTATCGTAACCAAATGAACGATTTTTATTTTGCCGTCTGGAATTAGACGTCTTTTAATCAGTTTATTTCTGAATTTTAATTTTAAAAAACTAAGGAACTAACTTGTCGTGGAACTATCTTTTAAGGAACCTCTACGATGCGTCGAGACCTGTTAACGCTGTTTGTTGTGGCTGCCTTTTGTGCTTTGACAGGTTTGTTACTTGAGTGACCAAAAATTGGAATAAAATTGCAAATGCCAAAAAAATCGAGCTGGGACATATGATGCCGGTAAAATCCGTTCTCAGGTTGATTCCGGTTTTACCTAGGTTAAATTGGTGATCCTCATTTTACCTACGGGTTGAACACGCACTCCCGGGTGAATTGAAGAAACTTTTTTTGGAGTCTATTATAAGCCTAGAGAAAAATTAGAGTCAGGTTAGAAAAGTAAACAATGAAAAGAACTGTGTTGGGTTGAGCATGTAGTGTAGTGGTAAAGATACAGGAGTAAAGATCTGGGAGATGCGAGTCCGAATACCGTAAGTGCATGGTACAGTTCCTTGTTCCCTAACTTTGTTGTAATGTTGAAACTGAATGGATAAGTGTATGAATACGGAAACCGATAAGATGATATGAAACATTAAAGGGGCTAGGTCACGCTATTTTACGTACTTTTGTTTAATTTTGTTAATTATGAGCTCTAAACGTCAAATTGGCAGAGCAAGAGTCTTTCATTTACAAAATCACGGTCACATAACAACTGAGAATGATATTCCAGCTTTGTAAATGAAATTTTGATATCGACTGATATAAATTTGAAAAAAGGTGGGCCGACGTTTTTCAAATTTATCCAAATTCAATACATTTCAATCTTCTCCAGTTTTGTCCATCCATGTCCCTTCTTGGCTTCCCTGTGTTTTGTTAGAGTTCGTCTATAGTTTTGAACAGTTATTTTGATATTTTAGCTAATTCTATAACCATTCGATCAGTGCTGAAATTGCCTAACATTGCGTGACCTAGCCCCTTTAAGAAGATGGGTTGAGATGCGTAAAACAGAGCTCGAGGGAAGGTATATGTGTTTCCAATCCTTTTTGGGGGTTGAAAGCTGCTTTAAACAAGTAGGTAGAGTTCATATTCAAATTAGGTAAAATGAGGATACCTAGATAAAAACGGATTCAACCTGAGAAGGGACTTAACCGACAACACAGACGCCTTCTGGATTTTTAGGACTCGTCTTTCAAGAATTTTCCAGACATAAGTTAAGTTATGCATCTAATAGAATTTATACGATCTTCCGACCAGTTAGATACTCTGCCGTATTGAACTATGCGAGACTCGAGGGAAGCCGTCCATTAACTATAAGGGTGAGGTGAGATCCTTCCTGCATCAGCTAGGAATGAAATGTAAATTGGTCGTTAATTCAACTGAAATTGTTTGAAATGAGATGACTAGCTCTAACTAGCTGCATGTTGGTTGCTTCTAATAGCAGCGGGTGTTTCATAAACTTTTTGACGCTGGTACGACTACTAGTACTACTCAGTCCTACTACTACGAGTACTATACTACTACTACTACTGATGTGTAGCACAATCACCGTACCCACTTGGGGGTGACTCAGAAACATTTCCTGATTTATTCAGTTTAACGTCTTCAATGAAGCTATATTTTTGCTGAATGCTAAGGTTATCCTGGTTGATTAGCATACAGGGTGTAAAAAGGGTAAGCGACTTTCCTTTCTTGAGAAAACAAAGGAAAAGGATAGAAAAATAGGACAATTTTGAGTGTAACGCGTAACACGATTTTCAAATTGAAAGTCTTCAAAACCATTTTTCATAAGAGAGAACAATTATGTGGATCAACGGACAATAACCAGTGATAACACGCAGTAAATACTACATATGAGCCAAATTAAAACAGTTCAAGTTTATTAAAACACATTAAAAAGATTCAAAATTCCGTAGTTTCCTTACTGTAACGCTGTGTTTTGGAATTCTGGCGCTCACTAGGTTATAGTTTGAAACAAGTCTTCAATTGATATCTGTGGCTTCAAAACCATCTCAACTAAATGCTCATACCTTGTGCTTTAACATACAGAAAAATTAGTTTGAGGGATCCACTACGAATGGAGAAATCACTCCTCAAAACAGTCGCTACGCTTTTTCTGTTCCGCAATTACGCAATAATATTTTTCGAGACCACTTCTTTCAATGTTGTTCCTGCTCCAACCAAGGCGTAAGTGGGTTCCAACCAAGCATTGGGCCATTCCATTTTTTATCCGCACCCCCCCTATTGAGGTACTTTACATTTCACCCCCTCGGAAAAGTAAACTTTTGACCCCCTAAGAAAAGAAGATCAAAGTGCCGACACACTCCCCCTTCAGAATTTATTCAAAGATCAAAGGTGCCGACACAGTTACCCCCTCAGAAACGGCCTTTAAAGACCCCCCCCCCTCCCCCCAGAAAAAATAGGCCCTCAATAGGGGGGGTGCGGATAAAAAATGGAATGGCCCATTTTCTGAATGCTCACAAGTTCCACTAGCTATTTCCACAGTTTCGTCATCGTAGCTTTCAGGGTCGCGAAAATATTAGCCTTTGACTGAGTCGCTACGTTTTTTTTAACATGCCGGGCCATATTGAACCTAGTCTTGAGTGCCAGTGAACATCACAAATCTACTTCGCAAAGAAGCCATGATTTCCATGTGCTTCACAAGGCTTGGTAACCTTTCCTCTATGGATATTATTGGGAAGTCCACAATGTCTTTTCAGGGGCAATTTTCAGGAAATTGAGAGAGACATCTGCTCTGACGTCAAATTGTAAAGTGGAGCAAAAAAGTGGAGCAGAAAGCCAGCGTTTAGGGTGTCAATAGAACTAAATGAGGGGATGCTATCCTCCATGTAGTGAAAGCTTTCTGTTTTTACTTTTTATTTGCCTCAAAATTGACTATCTGTATGAAAGACCACGCCTGCAAGGGGTCATGGGTAAATCAAAAATTCAGTTTTAACGGACCAAACATTAATATTTTCCGAATAATTAGAAAGATATGTAAGTCTGGGTGTGAAATAAGCCAAAATAAGTGACTTTCACCCCAATAAACACAATTTCACAATTTTTAGGTATGTTACAAAAATGGGTACCGTGATCATGCTACTCATCTACTACTACTACTACTACTACTACTACTACTACTACTACTACTACTACTACTACTACTACTACTACTACTACTACTACTGCTACTACTACTACTACTACTACTACTACTACTACTACTACTACTAGTACTACTACCACTACTACTACTACTACTACTACTACTACTACTACTACTACTACTACTACTACTACTACTACTACTACTACTACTACTTCTTCTACTACTATTCCACACACAGTGCTGTTGATTGTTGATGCAAACGTGGCTCAATTGAAAATCAAAGATAATATTTTTGATGGAATCGATAATATCTTCTAATTGTTTCTTATTTCAAAAAGTTGTGTCAATGGGATCATCAGATACAGATGGAGAAAAGCCTGATATAGGTATGAACTTAAATTAACTCAAAATCGGCCAAACACATCACGTTTAAAACACCATTAGCCGGCAAACAAACCTTAACAAATTTACTGCCTATTTTTGAAAGTCTATCTTTGGATGGTTTTAAATAGAAAGCCATATCAAATGAAACGAATTTTGCTGATGTAATTTTTGCTTTTACAGCAGTGGATTTTTCAGGATCAAAAAATCACGTAAGTGATGGACCAATGATGAACTTCACAAAATTTACAAACTAGTCAATTAAAATAATTTCTTCTGGCCTTGTATTCGAAAAACATCCAGGCATTTTGGTTTTTACTAATGTTTTGTAGGAGAGACTAGACGCTTAACAAAGTAATAAGCTAGAAATTTGTTTAACAATGACTCTGAAGTGCGCTCATTGTTTTAGCAGAGTTGATCTAGGACCTGGGAGTAAGTGCTTACATTCTAATGATTCTGAAACGATTAGGGAGAGGTGGACAGGCAAAAAGGGGTAAAAGATTCACGCCAAGAGTCGCACGTTTTTCCGTTCACTGGCACGTGTTACCCTAGTCCTATTCCGGGACTCCCTCTTGGGGGGGGGGGGGGGGGGGGTAAGAGGGAGTCCCGGAACAGGACTAGTGTTACCCTCGTAATATAAGGACCTTTACTTTTTAGAGTGGGTGAGAGAGATGTAGATGAGGGGAGATGTCTTGTCTTAGGGTGGTGGGGTGTTAAAACACTGTGGGAGCTAATAATATTCCTTGCACTCTTTGCTAAAGATGAAATGGTATCCTTCATCTTTTGTTCTCATTCCGCTTTTTTTGGGAAACTGTACAGCTTGGCCTTTCCCACGGCGCCTTAGAAATAGAAGAAGGAGAAGTACCACAACCAAAGCACCTGCTACCACCAAAGAAACAATTACTACCAACACCTTCGGTGACATGTAAGTAAATGTAATGTAAGTGAAAGAAAACTGTACAAAAGCGTTTAGTTTGTGCGGTCTTGTGCAGAAAGAATTGAAGCAAAATAAAAGTGTTAAAAAGCCGAAGGGGAAGGAGGCACCCGTGTTGTCTGTGTACGATCAGCTTTATCTGGGTATAATAATAGTTCAGTAACCCACTTCCGTTTATTGTTTGATATCTTCCTGCGTGCTTCGGTTTGTATCATTTAGTCTCGACACTTTCATTTCCGTTTTGTACTTTTCTTTTTGTTTCGCCCCTTTCTACTCTGTGTAGATGTTGTCGATCAAATCTGGGCTCAGTTGAATCCGTTTCTACCAAGGACAAAAAATTGCTGATCCTCATTTTATATAGTCCACCTAGTTTAAAGCAGCTATCAACTGGCCAAAAGAGGATGGAAAACATACACCTTCCATCAAGCTCTGTATTACGCATCTTAACACATCCTCTCAATGTTTCGTATCATCCTATCGGTTTCTGTATTCATACGCTTATCCATTAGTTATCCGTGAGTTAATATCTGAAAGGAAAACTCTCCTTTTGCTCAAGCATGGATGAGAATTAAAGATTGTTGTTGTTTAGTTTTTTTTTTGTTATTTTTCTGTGTTGTACTTCGCGCCCTTTGCAATAATATTAATGGCTCTTCATGCATTTGTCGATTATCAGAATCACATCTGATGCAGTATGCAATGAATCACTTCCTCTTGAGGATCCTGAGTAGCGCAGGTAATGACGATGTTTTACACTTCTTAAGAGGCGTTATCATAGGAAATCCGCTTTGTTGAGAGACACTTAACATTAGCGTCGGAAGTTCAATCACTTAAACTGGTATCAGTAGGCGTAACAGTTTCTTTATAGGAACACTTTGGGCGGGAAATTCCCTTGAAGTTCTTGAAAAGAAAGTAAAGACAAAAAAAAAAGAAACATTTCAAATTTAAGTTACAACAAAACTTGTGCCCTTAGGCATCGGTCAGTTTAATCTTTAAATTCGCGGTTATTAAGGGCTGGGGTTTTTTTTAGCTTAAAAATCTTCTTATTTGGATGTAACGTGGCTTATGCATTTTCCTCTGCGAGCAGCATCGATCTTATTTTTATCCATATTTGGGCATAAAATTGGTGTCCTAAAATCTCCAGCTTTGTTCCAAGGAAAAGAGTTGAAGGTAATTACATACTTCATGGTCACGTGCTTCTGAGATCACGTATTGAAATGGTCTTGATAGCACAAGTGTTACAATTATGTTTAAAAGAAACGGTGGTTGTATTTTTAAAAATAATTTTAACACACATTTATTCATAACAATTTCATTTGAAAATGAAGAGAAATCAGAAAGGCATTCCAGAGATGAACTTAGTTTTTCATCATGTAAAGCCAACCCCCACACCAGATCAGTTTGACATCAAAATTTCGACACAATTAATTTCCTTCGCTTTTCCGACCCAAGAAGGCGATTGCGCCCGTCTGAATCAAGATTCAAATGTAACGAACAAAAAGACGTTTGAATGTTGCAATAGATGAAATTATTTATATTTTTCAACTGTGAATAGCGTTTTTTGATACATGAGTTGAATATCATCGCAAAAATAGGCCTTTTGTAGGCACTGTAGCCTCCTTTGCAGCCGTTTTTTGTATCGGTCCCATTCTCCCTCCTTTGTGGGGAGGGAGAGTAGGACCGACACAAAAAACGGCTGCAAAGAAGGCTAACTGCACTGCCGTAGGACTGCTGTACCAACTGAGCTATCACTAGCTAACTGGGATATGGTTACTTGTGAATTCGACTTATATCCCGTAAAAGGTGAACGAATGAATGATAGGATATTTAACAATTGTTCACCAAAATGGAGGTTAATAGTGGTGGATAATGCAGCAAGATAAATATCCACCGCTTTCACCGACACTGAGGTGGATAATCGTTTTGGTATTTTCCACATACAAGTTGAATAATCAGCCGATTGAAAATTTGCTTTATTTCTAAGTGGAACAATACAGCAACAAATGCACATCAGAAAAACGTTCAGTCACGTAAACAAGCCCTTGTACCTTTTTCATGCCTTGAAATTTGAGTTTGGAAAGATAAACCAACTTACCATTAAATACGTATACAGTCAAAACAGAATTTGTTGCCATTTTTGTAATTCTTTGGAACAGCCGCCCAGTTTAATTTAACGATAAAATTTCCTCGGCTATGGAAGCGAAACCGGTGGCCATTTTGTTTTTATTCGGTTTGCTCAGACGTGACATAGTTCTTGCTAATCAGAATGCATCCAAAGCGCTATTCACTTGCGTGGTATATACTAATTGAAACTATATGTTTGAACTGCAGAAATCGAAGTGCTTCGCAACTGCTTGGAGGGAAACCTCCTCTTCGGCTAATAAATAATTTTAATCCGAAGAAAATAATGTCTGCAATCAAATATGCTCAACAATTTTCTCCAAAAAAAGCGCGTGGGTCGAAAAAAATCAACTTTAGAATCACTTATTTTCACTTTCTAATTTCCCGGACGCCGCCATCTTGAATAATTGTGCTGGGTTACGGTTGCCCTTACTGGCCGAAGCGGAAAATACCATAATACTCTTTGTTTGTCCCCCCAAATTTTCCGTAAGCACTCCTTCCAGTTTTTATTGGGACTTACAATGGTCCCAAGAGAAAACCAAAACTATGCTCATTCAAAATTTGGGGGCACAAGGAAAGAGCGTTACCGCATTTTCCGTTTTTTGTTTTAGTGGAGGTTTCCTTTTAGTTGCTGTTTAACTGCGATAATCTTCAGCTAATGTAAAAAGCCGTTTAATAAAGAAAACTGAGATGGAAAGATTTGCTATTCCAAGTTTTGGAGAAAATAGTCAGCGAACATCGGTGAAATAAAGCTGCTTAATAGAGAGTGACACTGTATTTGTGCGATTCTCATGAAGTCTTCCTGTATCCAGAACACATTGACGTGATTTTTTTCTTTTTTTCCCTTTGCAGGTGCAAATATTAATTTGTACCGTCACGAGAAGTACAGATCCGGCCGGATCATTGTAAACGCAATTCAGTAAAGACAAAAAAACATTAAAATTTAAATGACACGATGATACTTGGCTTTCTCTTGTTCAAGTTATATATAAACAGACCGAACATACATAGCTGACCCCAGAGCTCTTTTTAAAATTCTTTGATATTACAAAACGGGGAGGGGGGGGGGGGGGGGAATGAAAAGGGCTATTAAGGGGGAATAGTTAAAGTCTCTCTCAGTTCAAATGAAATAATTTCGAGTTGCTGATGTGTCGGTTTGATATGTCAGGGAAGGAAAGAAAAGGAAAGGAAAGGAAATTTATTTAACTTTCTAATCTTCTAGCCCTGTAGAGCACTAATCGGGGACACTGTAAATTGAAATTAACAAGTTAACGCAAATCAAATCAAATTTTGGTTTTTGAAGAGAGGGGAAAACCGGAGTACCCTGAGAAAAACCTCACGGTGCAGAGTAGAGAACCAACAAACTCAACCCACATATGACGCCGACGAGTTTGGGAATCGAACCCGGGCCACATTAGTGGGAGGCGAGTGTTCTCACAACTGCGTCATCCCTGCACCCCAACTTAAAATCGAGAATCAACAAGAAAATATTTCGGCCGCGAGGCACTGGGTATCAGATGCAAGTAATAGGCTAGTTTCGAATTGTGCAGCAACAAAAGAACAGAGTTAAGGTTCAGGGGAATAATTTGCATTTTCCTTTGTTTTGAACAATACAATATGCTAATTATTCCCCTGAACCTCGACACTGTTCTTTTGTTGCTGCACAATTCGAAACTAGCCTATTAGACATCCAACACGAAGTGTCCCTTAAAGTCTAAGCCTTGATGCCTATTTCAGTTCAACAATTAGGTAAGGGTAATGGTTAGCGTTATTTTTAGATTAGTGTAAATGCAGCATTTTATCCTTGCTCGCGGAGCAGCATTTTGGAGCCACTTTGTGACGTAAATTATTGCCTGTATTCCGAGACACGAATGATGTAGGGAAGACCTTAGACAGCAATGACCAGAACCAGGTTGCTGACCAGCGGTTTTCGTTATAACAATGGTTTGCTGGGGGTGCTCAGTCTGGCGGGCTCAGAAAACCTGGTTGTGGTCATTGTTCTTTAAGGTTTTTCATGATTGTAGAGCAAGAGGACTCTTCATGACGCTTATTTAAATTACTTGCATTTTTGAACACACTGACAAACTGGGCAGGCTCGCTCTCTGTGTCGGGTGTTTGCGAGCGGGAAAAGGGAAAAGAAAACTGCAAAAGAGCACTGCGGGCGAGAGGGAGGGGGAGGGGGAGGAGGAGGGGAGGGGACGTTTATAGGTTCCCGACCCAGCCGGGTCAAGAATAAGCCGCCGTTGTAATTATTATTATACATTTTCCTTGTCTCGGAAAACTTTTTAGGGCGCATTAGCAGCGACAACGGCGACGAAATGAGAATGTCACAAATTTGCATATTTAGTGAGCAAAAGCAATAGCTTTGCAAGCTCAGCACGCGCATCTTTTCATTTTTGTCTATTTCTTTCCCGTCATCAGCAAAACAACAACATGAAATGACCCGGCAGAATTGAGGTTTTAGGAAGAACGTCAGCGCTTGAGGATGAATTTTCATTTTCTCGCCTAAATTGAGCACAGTTCATACTACTGTAATTTCTTTCCTGAGGGTTTGCCACACCTTTGTCAGGTTAAAATGCTTGGAATAGTTGCGAAGCGATTACAAAAACGCGAATTCACATTTAACGACAACGTTCTCGTTGTCGTTGCCGTCGTCGTTGCTAAAGCTCCCTATTCTTAAAGTTGGTGAAACGTTTAATTAAGACTAGCCCTCGCGCTATTCTCGAAGAAATGGGCACACGTGTTATACGCACTTTCACATCTTGGATTTTAGTCCACGCGAAAAATAACAGGGACTAAGATAACTAGTAACTTTTAAATCAATTATCCTTGTTAGCTTACGAGTCTCACTATGAAAATTATAAAATGGCTGCTTCGTAAAAAGATGATTGTCGGATTGTGGTTTTTACCTCTTTAAAATTGAACATCCGTATGGTTATTTTTCAATAGCAGGTGCCAGTACTTGTTTAAATACTAATTATTGAAGTAAACAGAAACGGTTCCCATATTTATCTGTACACCTTTGACGTTTCCTGTCTTTATTGCAGCAAGCCGCTTAAAATTCATTCATTTTGACACACATTACTTAAATACGGAAATTATCAGAACTCGAGTTTTTTCCACATTGTTTGTGAAATCTTTTTTTTAAAGAATGTGATACTATAACGTTGGCTTCTGGTAATTTGCCATACACAGGAATAAAGTGAAACACAAGATTTTCATGTATCTGAGCATTTCGCAGAATCGAATACCGTAAAATTGGTTCCAAAAGAAAGACATATATGCACAAAAGATCTTCAGTGTTACATAAGATTGCTTTCTCGATAATTTAGAAAGATTTGTGCAAAAAAAACATCCTGGCTTCCATTTGTTTACAGTGCCCAAAATTAGTTAAGATCAGTGCTGCTTAATTTTAGCACAAGCTGGCAAGCCAAGGGCGTAGCTAGGAGGACGGGGGTGGGAGGGTGGGGGGGGGGGGGGGGTTACTGGGGTGTCCGTGAGCAAACAACCTACAATATTTAGGTGGTGAAAATGCGAAAATCTGGTGAGTACCCTCTGTTTGACAAATTGTGACCCCCCCTTGGAAAAATCCTGACTACGCCCTTGCAAACATAGAGAGGCATATCAAAGAATGCTGGTTTTTTTCTCGATATATCATATAAGTTAACTTAAAGTTGAATTTATCGATGACTGATTCAAGAAATTTTGGGCAAGGATGCGTTTGTCTTGAAGATGGCAAAACCTTCTATAGTTGACGGAAGGTGATTAGCAAGAATAAATTAGATATGGTCGAATGTTCTTTTCCAAGCAAATACTCCGCAATATTGATCTCGTAATTCGTTAATATTGTGTAAATATGGAAAGCACAGCTGATTGACAAATTTCAAATTGTATATATTCAGAAGAGACTACATGAATTCGCAGTGAAAGGAAAACGAGGCTGGGATATTCATTCAACTGGGTTCGTATCCATATTTTTCTCTAAATAGGATGATAAATTTACTTGAAGCTCTATCTATAACCAATTTTAGTTTTCGATACCGTCTACTGAATTAAAGCAAGTTCCTATCATAAATATTGGTTATGTTAAGAAAGGATCAAAATCTCATCTTACGCTCCTCATTGTACGCTCTGATATCATTCGTTCTATTAGGGACTTAACTTCACGTGAATACGGTTCTTTCCTAAATCATGGGCTTGGTGATAAGAAACCTTGTGTTTTTTTATTCCAGACATTTAAACAAAGGCGTTCGGGGACAACTTGAACATGAAACTGCAAACAACTATGCTGTTTCTTTTTTTGATTATGGTTTCTATGGATGCACTAACCGGTAAGTTTTCGGCCAGACAGGAAAGTCTGACAAGGTGCGAATTAAACGTTCTTGATGTTGGCTTTTTGGTTTCTTTCGCGCCCTTTCCATTCCAACTGTAACTGCATGTTTCATCACTTTTCTTAAGTTCGATAAAAACTTGACCTTTTCACAAGTTAGTTACTTTATACCAGTTAAAGACAGATAGACGATTTCATTCAGAAGTAAGGCAAATCCGATGGTAAGATCACTTAAAAATAGCCATTCCGGTCTGCATGCACGCAGGCATCAATGACGAGACTAACACTGAAATCAACTGTTTTGGAATTTCTTTGATGTGATCAATATATAGTATTAAGAGTACTGTCTATTGCTTTGTTCAACTAACCGTTTTTGCTATTATTATTTCTTTTAAAATCCAAATTTAGGGGTGAAAAGTAAAGCAGAGGCTCGATGGGGTGAGTCATGAAAATTCTATCTTGTTCTCTTTCCTTTTTCGTTTGAGTACACAACAAAAGTGAGAATATTCATGTTAGCAGTTTAGTCTGGATGCATTCTCTTATGTGGTGCTAGCTAAGTGGTTACGAAATCTCGAGCCTCACTTGCAAAATCACTAGGGTAATTTGCTCCCCAGCGTTATCCCGAGCTGAGCGCCACGCCGGGTCGCTTGTATTTGCTGTCGGACATATGATATGTGTCTGTGTGATTGACCAGAGTAATTCTTCTGTTTAAGCAAAACCTTATTTCATTCTCTTTCTTCCTTTGTCTCGTCAGCAAAGCAGCACAATAATGGCCGTTCACTTCGGAAGTGGTCTAAAAAGGCATCTGTCGATGAAGGTATATTGAGACGGCACCACTTCTTTAAATTTTAAGAATATGATTTATATCAGTGAGGTTTGTCAAAAAAAAAGGTAGTTTAGAAAATGCAGTTCTGTCTCTCACCGTCTCTTTCCTTCAACTGTCAACAGAACATGATCGGTCCTCAGAGATAAAGCGCTGGCCATGGCACAACCGAAAAAATACGATTAATTTTGGCAAAGGTAGGTTTAACAGAATCTACAGTTATTCCAAACTGCCCATACTCGACTTAATGGATCGTGCAATTTCGGAAAGCTGAAAGAGCAAAAATGAACTCAACCGACCTTTACAAGAAAGATTTGCCTTTTCTCTTGTTTAAAACGACTCAATACTCAATACAACGCTAACGTTTATGTCCCACACAAATTATAAGTGAGTCGTTTTGGGAACAAAAAGTAGAACATAAAGATTTCTTAAAATAAAAAAACAAGGCTTGAATTGCCCTTGGACATTAAGATTATCACCATGTAAAAACTACCAATTGTAACTATGTTGCTGATTTGACCAGCGGCCTAGTAGCTAAATGAAAGCTATTAAAATAACCTACACTGCAGGCGTCTTATTGGAGAAAGCCACTTCTCTCTATTTTACCTGCATCTCTTCCGCTTCTGATCCACCCACTTGGTGGCAATTTATTTCTCTCCCCAATCTTCCTCTAAGTCAGAAATTCAAGATGGCCGCTAAATAAAAATTCCGCGTGGGACATACTGAGTAGTTTAGAAAATGCAGTTCTGTCTCTCACCGTCTCTTTCCTTCAACTGTGAACAGAACATGATCGGTCCTCAGAGATAAAGCGCTGGCCATGGCACAACCGAAAAAATACGATTAATTTGGGCAAAGGTAGGTTTAACAGGATCTACAGAAGTAAACATTTCGCGAAAGACATACTGAGTCCTTGAATATTGAAAAACACCTGCAATGCAGGCCACTATTAAAGTTGACTTAGTTTCCAAATGAATTGTGGTCAGCATTGCCGCAGCCCCTTTTCTGTTTCACTTCAATTACACGAAATGAAATCTTCACTTAATGTTTCCCTTCAACTAAACACGGAAAATGTGTTTATAAGGAAAGTACAAGTTATGGATATCGAGCACAAAGTGCCCAATTGATTCTCAAGATCTTTGACTACCCGCGGACACCGCGGGTCAACCCATGATTATTTAACACTGACTGCCACATTTTGTAAGCTGATCTTTGGTTCTAAACGCCAGAGATTAGTGCTACTTGACTTCAACTCCGAGAAAAAGAGTTGAGTCCTCCCGCAGTTTGTACTTCGATGTTATAAAGGCATCGAACTTCCATCTCCACATCGGAACTTCACTTTTATGTCATTTTAGGTGAACTTGAAGCCAACTGAAGATAATAACGTTAAGCTCGCATTAAGATAGGTATGGAAGTTTCGACACAAGATTAAATCATAATATATTCCTAATGACAATATCGTCCAACGAGCTAAATAAACAGGAGTGTCCCTCTTTCCTGTTGGGTTTGGACCGAAACACACGACTAGACGGAGCTAATTTCTCACACTATTATGAGACATAGGCAGGTACAGTTACACAATCAAGTTGCTTTATTTTGCACCAAGAGACGAAAAGAAACATGCTAACCATGCAACAAAAAATGTTTTACCTCACTGGGCCGTAGTCTTGAGAAGTTTGGAACCCAGAACAAAAAACCCTCAATTTTTCTTCCCTCGGCCGTGCTGGCGGTTGACCATAGCATGATCGTGAACACTCCTGTTTATTAGCTCCTCATGCAAGGGAACATATGAGTCGGAGCTTTCAAATGACACATTTTTATTCTGAGTTAAGGTTTCCTCAGACCATCTATATATAGATCGGTTTCTCAACTTGGGCGGGCGTTGTCTATGCATAAATTAGAGAGATTTCGGATCGCGTTTAAGACCAGCTTTTTTCGAAAACACGGATCTGAATTGCCTACATGACTTTAGGGGCTCTAGAGTTTTTTTTTTGGCAAAATCATCGGAGTGGAAAAGAATGGGTGAATTCAGACGACGTCTTGACACTGAAAAATGATCAAATGATACAGAATTTTGTTTCTCATTGACATGCATTCAAAATGTTGCCATTTATATGTAAAGGATGTTTTGTTGACTTTTTTTTCATTTATTTACTGTTGTTATCATTTTTTTGCAGCTTGCACAGTAGATTATTTCCCGAAACAAACAGTCGCAGTTCTTTACCATCTATGTGCATCATAAAGCAAGGACTCTTTATTGTTCAATAAAAGATTGCCCAGTTACATTGTGTACTTGATGTATTCGTTTATTTATTTTACCAACTAGCGTTAGATTTTTTTACAAGTTAAAAAGATATCTGATTCGATACGTGCAAACCACGTACTAAGTTTTCTTTCACTGCCATGCGTAGTTCTTCTCTCTCTTTCACGTACCTTTGAAGATTTCCTAGAGATGAAGTTGTTTTACACAAAAGAAATTAAGTTCCTAAGAGAAGAATCATTTCCTGTCGGGAAAGATCATGTAGCTGACATTGAAATATACCAGTGTGCACTTGGATAAACTACTAAAACTTCTACGAAAACGTTATGTTTAACTTAAAACTTGCCATCGCATGTGATTTAAAAAAGCCAAAAAACTTAACGTTTGTTACAGCTGATGGAACGCTTCGATACTAAGCGACGGAATGCAAGTCGTTTCCGTACAGAAGCATCCAAATTCTGGAGGTCCCGCGGGCACCATTTCTGTCTTGCTCTCCCATCCGGGACTGCATGCTTTGTCATAGTACTGTGGGCACAAGGGCTCGCACAGGAATCCCTCAAAATATGCAGACACGTGGCAGATGCATTTATCTTGGCAACCTTCATCCGGGACCTTAGTCACCATAATTTGTCCGTTCTTGTATGACTTGTCAAAGTATTTGCATTGACCTAAAAGATGGGAAACCAATCATCAAAAGTTCAAAATTTAATTCTGTGAAAGTACTTTAAGGCAACACAAGCCCGAGAATTAGAACGGAGGTAACCTAGCCAAAGACCAATATCGACGTTCTTTACTGACATTTGAAAAGAGTCTTCATTCAGTCCGGCCATTTTTTGTCTTCATTCCGCGGATATTCCCTAGCAATGCACTTAATTAGAGCCACAATCTTATGACTGAGGGTTACAAAGTGTCCCTTCATTTATCTCCGCAAATTCAACTTCAAGTTTGTCTAGAAAAACAAGGAATAGAAACAACATCGAGCTTTATTTGCATGGCTGTAAAGTGGGTCGTGTCGTACCTTATTGAACGGGCTTCAGGATTGGCTGATTAACTGAGGAGAAAGTGCTGGGTTTGTAATTACATCCACAAATGGTTAGACTTTCAAGGCTTCTCGGATAAACCTGGTGGGCCCCGTCTCACAAGCTTGGTTCAAAACCTCGAAAGGGACGGGCCGTTCAAGATGCAACACACTATTACATACATACATACATACATACATACATACATACATACATACATACATACATACATACATACATACATACATACATACATACATACTTAATTGACCGCTCCCCATAGGGGCTTTTCAGGGCCAATGAATCAACGAAACAACAGAACACAACAACAACAACTGTTAAGAATCCCAACTGGCCGGAGGCAAACCAGTTGGCTATTTACAAGAGCGCAGCTGAGAAGTTGAACCAGAGACTACCTAGAACAAATTCAGCGAGTGGTCAGAGCCCGTCTTTGAACCTGGGATCTCCTGATCTCAAGGTAAGCGCCCTAACCACTGGGCCACACTGCCTCCTGCACTGCCTCCTATTCAGAAAGAGCAGGGCACGGTGTTCCCGGTGTTGCGGTTTGGTCTCTAGCTCCATATCGGGGGATATTTCACTTCCCAACTGCGTAACAAGCAGTCTAGAAGCCTACGTGCAGATGTATCCTCTCCTCGAATTAAAAACGGGAGGAAGAGTACGGCTACACGTAGGCTACAAGCAGTCTGGCAAAAGTCCTCCAAACAGACCTGAAAAGCCCAGGAGGAATTGTGACTATTACCTCACTAATTAAGTCAAAAACAAGAAAAAAAGGAAGGTGACACATGCTATCACCAACCCAGTGTTGCCAACACATCAAGCATGCGCACAACCATTTCATCCGGTCAATTAGCAGCCATAGGCAGCTGTTTCGGAATCGCTGGGCCTCATCAGCCTGGCGTAGCTAAAATACCAAGCAGGTGTATTTAGCACCCCTTTAGCTGGCAGCTTCACATGCAACACATGTGGTAAGCTGGGTTGGGAACAGCAAAACTGTTGTCCCACGGCAAGCGTGTGGGAAGGTGGATCACATTAAGAGATCGGTGTGTCACAATAATTTGTAAGTGGAATTTTCAAAAAAAAGTAACGACGTAATTACATCATTTTTCACTTTAAATAATTCTTTTTATCTGAAAAGTGAGCATAGTAAGAGCACAGAGAGAAAAACACGTTGTCTTAAATTTACAATAACGTCAACAAACGTTTCCGCCATATTGATTTTGTGTTCATGACTTGTTGTTTCCAGGCTCCACAGCAATGATGCTGGTGTACCAGACCTCCTATTTCGAGACTTCTTGTGAATTTTTTCAGGTTTTTTTAAAATCCGACCGACTGACCCAATATCAGGAATCGCATTCGACGTCAAACGAAAAAAAAAAGGGGGATGGCCTTACAAGTCATGTTCATTCACTCATGAGGTATTCACAGAAATCAGTTCGCCTCTTATTTCAAACGTTATCACCAGAATTCACAATCTGTGGACTGAAAGACGGGTCATAATTACGCGGCAGGGAGGGGATTCTGGTTCTGTTCTAGAAAGAATTTGTCTCTTACAGAAAAATAGATCTTGCACACGAGAAAAAGAAAATAGTTTCATCTCATATCTTTGTAAATGTTTTCATGAGGTTTGGCTCAAGTAAGAGACTTTCTTTTTTCCCAAAGTGATGTTTGATCTTATCCTCTCTTGATCTTATATATTGTTTGATGTCAAGTGTTCCTCGAACTTTAGTCTACATTATTAAAAACATGAACCGCGAGTTGTTCTGAGAGCCCTGAGCCAAAAACAACGCTGCGTCTAATGTTACTCGTGTTGCTGCAAATAGGTAGTTCGCGATTTTAACTTAAGGAATTCTTCGTGTTGTTGACTGCAATTCGGTCTGTATCTAATTATGTGCAAATTGTTTAGGCTATGAATCAAGTTGAAAGATATGGGAATTAAGGCTTGCCTGCCACTGATAATTAACAAAGGTATTTCATCAGCAGCCAGTTTACATCCTAAAATATTTCCGGCTTGGTCACTCATTGCAAGACTTTTAAGGCTCTTGCTTAATGCTGATAAGTTGATTTTAACTCAACACATTTTAATCAAAGTACGCGAAAACGCCAAATTACCAAAAATGGCAACAGAGAATACATATTTACACGGAATCGCTGAAATTTTAATTTTTCTTGACGTCAGCAAACTTGCAACCACACCCAAATGCTTAGGCTTGTTTCGGTTTCTAAAATATTCAGTGTAAAAATTCGGTTAATATCGTGCAATTTAATTTTCGCTTCGTAAATATTCCGACAATGTCTAATACTAGGTTTATTTCCTGAAATAATTTGCTTTAATCACTTCATCTTCTGTTATGGAGGAGAGATCACATTCAATGTTTTGAAGAGGCGGGGTGAATTTAACAAGCGATGCAAAATACTCGCACACAGGGAACTAATAATAGACAAAAATCTTGCACCAATAAAGAAAATTCTTGAAAAAATACGGCACTCCCCAGGTTGTTCCTGAGATTTGAACGATATTTGTCGAAAAAAATGAAATTCTTGTAGAGGGTTGTGTTGTTAAAATACGTTCTTGGAAGTAATGATGTTAAAAAAAAAATTATGTTTAGAGGAAGAGGATCAGCCTTTGCCTGTCTCACGGGAAAATTAAAACTTTTCACAGCTCTTCGCTAACAAACCGCCGTTGTCATGATCAGATAAAGACCGCAAAGTGTTCTTTAGCTAATGTATTACTAATTTTCTACTCAATTCACCTGATGACCTTGTGGATCGAGCGAGCGCTGCGTTGTCAATGAACATGACAATGTCGAGTATTGGGTCCGTAGACCAACTAAAAACGATGTTAAATTGAAATTTGATTGACTTAATTCAAAGTAAATTGTATTACAGAGTGCGTATCTGGTTTTTATAGTTGACAAGCGATACCGGCCACACCGGATTGCAAAAAATCTAACGCATGCGCGAGACGCATCCATACATTCCAGCCTCCACCACATCGCATGCCGCCTTCGTCGATCCTCAACTACATGACTCTTACAGAAAGACAAGAAAAAAGCGAGAGAGCAGTTTAAGTTTTCTGCTTATTTTCCAATACTGTCGATTTTATGCCTTCGAGTTTTTGCAATATCTCCAGCCTGGGGTGCTATTCTTAATTTGCTCACATTCGCTTAACTTCAACAATGAACTGCTTGAACTACACTTTGTCAAGGGAATGGTGATCGTGGCAGTTTTTTCCAAGCTTTTTTCCAGTGTGTCAGTTTCAACGTAAAGTAAAATTAGCACATTGAAGACCCCTGAAATGTGCACAAGTTACTACGAAACCCAAACAAAGGACATCAACGCTGTCAAACGGGTGCGATTTTGTACTTTGTCCGATGCTTCCTTTGCATATATAACAGAGAACTTAAGGAAAATTAAATTTAACCTGGAAAAAAAAATCTCTTGCTCGAAATTAACTCCGTCAGTTTTAGTGTCCAGAGATAATTACCGTCCTGAACACTGTGGAGACAATGAAAAGTTGGAATTGAATACACATTGAAAATATTTATCTCATTTATCCAGTTACAAGTGAGATGAAGCAAAGTTCAATTTGAGATGCCGCATAGTCAAAACAGTATTTTGACTTTCCAAGTTGATAATACAGAGCAATGTAATAACAACACTGAAAATATCTACATGTGGCTCATACGATTTTCAAATATTGAGTCCATGGTTAATCAAGCTGTGTAACAGACGTGGGCTGAAAAGCAGAAACAACTACAGATTTTTTCGAACGAGAAAAACCGGAAATCGTTTATCGCGGTTTTTCACAAAACAAATCGACCATTGCAATGTTACTAATCTCACCTGTGCTTTCGTCAAAACTTTTCTCCATAATCATTTCCTTAAATTTCGGATAAAGAAATGTCGTCTTCGCCTCGCAGGAAAGTAGCGCCACACTGACAGCAACAAAAATACAAAACTTGCGCAGCATCGTGGGGAAATAGCCAGTTGACAACTTGAATGAGCTGTTGAGTTTGGCGATGTCTTAAGTGAAGAGGCTGACTTGGATTCGTTGTTGTCTTTCACGCGTTCTAGTGAAGGTTGTAGTGTCCACAAAGCGACCAGCACACCCGTTTTGTCGATCACTTTCGGTTGTAAACAATTTTAGTCATTCCATAAAGTTTCCGTTTGTTTTTTCTTGTGCACGTATGCCACGTTCATTAGCTTAAAAATCAAAGAATTGACATCCCTGATGCGAAAAGGTCAAGTGCTTAAAGATGCTGCCTCAACTGTGCAAACCTAAATTTAGCATGTTGCAGGGAGGTTCTGCATTGTTATGTCCCTGTTATGGGCGGTCGTGGCTACCAAAAACACAAGAATTCACTCAAAGATAACACTCGATTCAAGTGACTGCATCACTTGTATTTCGCTCACACCATTGGCATTGCGCAAATAAAAGCCGGACTATTCAAAATTTGATTTGAATGTTTGAACATCTTTTGTTTTGCTTAATAGTCCTTTTATGTTTATGTTTTCGCTGTTCTACCCTTATTACCTATTCTGACAAGAAAGCTGTTTATTTTAAATTTTGTCTGTATCAATAGTTAAGGGTAAGCGCCATGTAATTTATATCTGGTTGCCTTTACTAATTGAATATTTGATACCCAGTAATATCTCCCCGATACATTAAGATTTGTGACACTCTCTCACACACATGCCGTCATTCTCAGCTGCCAGAGCTGCGATCCTTTTGGCCAGTCCCGTGGATTGCAGTTCTGGGAACGAGAATGGCATGGAGAAAGGCTGTGCTGTTTCCAACCCAGCTTACCACATTTGTTGTATGTGGAGCTGCCATTTAACATTTAAAGGGGTGCGAAAACACCCGCTGTATGTCATGCTGATGCGGCAACAACTCTTCTTGGTTGCCAATTGACCGTGTGTGATGTATTGGCCACACTGGGTTGGTGTAAGAGCGTCGAAAGAGTGTGTTACCTTGCTTTTCTGTTTTGTTTTTCTTTTAAGATAGTGGCCAGTGATGAGAGATGGCTAATTATGGGAGAGATTTACTTTCTAAAAAAAGTGTGATGCTGCGTCGGCGAGGGAGTGAAACTTGAAAAGAAATGGTGATATGGTAAAATGAGCACCCTAAGATTTAAGACTTTTTTGTTTACATAAGAAGGGTTGGGCATTTGGTGTTGAAGCCGTTCCTTTTCCGAGTGCAGAAGAATGACCTCATTAACGTATTCAGTTAAATCCTAAGATAATCCCTACATTACATCGTCACTCTGTGATCTATTCTGTACACCTTATTGACAATCCCAGAACAGAACAAGTTTGTTTCAGACTGAGATTTGTTCCTTTATTTATTTATTTTACAATTGCGTATTGGATTTACAGATTAAAGATAAATGACAGAAAAAAGAAAAATACGATTTAAATGGCGACTCGCCGAGGAAAGCTAATGAAAAACCATTAAGACTTGTGAGCTTACGCTTCCTTCACAAAATTCTTTTGAGATGGATGTCAATATAATAAAGATACAAAGTACGAAGCAAAGTTTTTATTTGTAGTAGCATTACGTACTTCAGGTAGACTTGGCAAGAGTGCCTGTTGTGCCATCAGAATACGAATGCAGTTTAAGTTTCAAATTTATTTACTTTGTCTGTATTACCAAGAATGAGGGAGGGGGTAAGACAAGAATCGGGATTGACGTGATTTTTCGTTGGGAAAATGGGATTTGATCTCCGCAGGAACTGGGATTTTGTTACGGGGAATGCGACCTGAAGAGTCCTAGATGTGAATGGGATTTGCCTTATCAGAGGATATCAGGTATTAGTTCTGCTCAAAATATCAAATATTTCATGTGGTCTTCTTGCGTTCCTAGCCACTGCCATGTGAGAGAGAGGACCTTCCTGATGAAAATGATTGAGTCGTTGCCCAAGTTTGAGAGCTGTGGTATTCCTTTCTTTCGTTTTAAAACATTGAACGTTTTGTCCAATTTCTCAGACAGGCGATCTTTCAGTTTTGACAATTTTACCTCAGTGGTGGAGCAAATGTGATTCAGGTCAAAAATGGTCACCTCTTGACCGGAACCACATTTGCTCCCACCATTGAGGCCAAATCGTCAAAATTGAAAGATCGCCTGTCTAAGAAATTGGACAAAAAGTGCGTCAATGTTTTAAAATGAAAGAAAGGAATACCACAGCTCTCAAACCTTCCTGATGCTAACAGACTTGTTTTTGAACCTCAAAGCTCCCTACCTACAACATCCCTATACCAGTCCAATACGGCTTCACTCGCGGCACGAATCGACTTCCCTCAACACACAAGCTAACACTGCAACCAATGATCACTCGAAAAGAAGGAGCTCAAATGAGGTATTGGGCAAGGCACCACGACGGTAAATTTGTTAGGCACAGGAACTAAATTATAAAACGTCTTTGAGCGTACCCTAACGATTTGCAAGACCTTCGGCCTAGCGATTGTTATTGGTCTAGTGAAGAGGGCGAAGACTCCGAGAGGATACTTATGTTGATGAAGTTAGTAATAATGATGATGACAGTGACTCGGAAGGTGACGTAGAGAAACGGGAGACTGCACCATTCAGAATGCCTTCATGTGCCAGGTGATAGTAGGCTTTTTTCGGCGGACACTTGGGTAAGCAATTCCATGCAGCTGCAAATTATACCTCGCACTGTCTTTATTGCCTCCGTTCTCCAGTAATCTAATGTTTCGTTTTGAGACTTATCATTAATTAACTGCTTCCGTACAACGTATCGAAGCTCTAAAATTATGTTTTCCCTATCATAATTCCGGTTGGGATTTTAGTAGCAGGGACTGGTATTTCTAAGAAAACTTGCCACTGGAACTACCCTGGGTACCAGAGGGTTTTTTTTTCTTTGGCGTGATCTCTATGAGCGGCGAAGCGGCGATACCGAACCCCGAAGCCGTCGTGGTGAAGGAAACAAAACCCTCTGGTCACGGCGGTTGGGAATCTCACTTCCCTGATTTGTGATTATGAACACGGTCGCTGATTGGTTTTCGTAGTCAGTGCCAGTCCTTTCCGAGTAAAAACGATCTAACATTCAATTTCACTGGTTGAACGGCGATAGTGCACCACAGTGGCCCCAAAACCGGTTTTGAGCGCAAGCAGTGCTACGAAAACAACACTGGGAATTCGAGCGAGCATTTAGAGGTTGCACAGTAAAATACACAGTAAATTCTGGATTTTCGGAGATTTTAGAATTGAAACCTGTTGAGGAATTTCATCAAGCCTGAGGATGTGTTTGCGGTCCTGCCAACTGGATGCGGCAAATCTATGATATTGTGCCGAAAGTTCGTATTAGTGCATGATCGCGGTTTCAGTTATCCAAAAGCTGCCATCGTAGTCGTTATTTGTTCCTTGAATGCCTTGATTGATTCACATATCCTAGAGCCGAAAGAAAATCCGAAAACCGTGAACACTAGAAATATTATGTTTCGAGTTAGAAGCCAGTCACGCGTGAGAAAAGTGAAAGCGCAACCACCAACGGTAATTAATTTGTGGATTCATGTCGCTTTTTGATTGGTTGCTGCACGATGGGAAATGTCAAATTGAGTTAAAACGTTCTATTCCCAAAGGGCTTGAATTGGGTACAACATTGACACCACTGTAGGAAACCGGTTTGGCAAGATAACTTATTTCGTAATGGCATGGAAGTGAGATTCTTAACTGCCGTGACCAAACGTTCATATTTTTCGCCTCTCCGTTCGACATTCAACCGCTCCTCGCGAAAGAAAAATAGAACATCTGGCACCCAGGGTACACTGGGACTGGAATTTTGTCCAAATTTGGACTGAGAAATGGCATTACCACCCCCTCCCCCCCCCCCATCCCTTCATGACCCTAAAGAATACACTGTCTTACACAACAGCTGGTGCCAATGGCCGTGGCCACGTAGATCAGTGCACACAGCAGCCGTCGGCTACTATGTGCCTTCCTCTTTGCGAAAACAAGTAAAGGGTTTCTGGAAAGTGCAACAGAACTTGACCACACATGTTGCTAGACAGTTAGGCGACACCTTCGATTTATCCTTCTTATCTGAGACGAGCGAAACATTTAACCATAATCAGGTGTACACAATTTATTTTCAGCTAGTGAGAAGTAAAAGTGACTGGTTCGCACCTATATACGAAAGTCCGGGCTTTTATCTAGCCTTGAAAGCAATCATGAAACGTGTCAAACGATGCAAACTTTCGGGAAATCGCATCAGCATAGGTTGGCTAAAGATGGTCGGGCATTCCTGGAAACGTCCGAAGATTTTCGTGAAATGTTCGGGTACATAAAGGTGTGAATCTGATGATGGGGATAAATGTATCACAGGCTTTCTCTTTTTGAATCCAGGTTTTCGTTTACCTGCCATCATATTACACGCAACTCTCCTCCTCGCTTCAGGCCCATAACTCTCACTTAGTACGATTTCCGTCCATGAATAACCGGCCATCGACTAATCTCCTCTTCCATCAGTGGCACAAGAAGGATGCTGCGGTGCAAAAGGGTGTCTTCAAGTATTTTAAACTGACTGTATATAAATGACAATAATATACATCGAGGAGTGGAGTACATTATCGAAATTAGACAGAACTTATTGGCTTCATGAAAAAAAAAACTCTCCTCATAAGTAACAGGTGAATTAGTATAACGATATGCCATAACTCTGAGTATCGAAACTGAAGATAAGCATAACTGATGCGCTAAGTTCAACATAACGATAAAAAACTTGAATCGAATTTAGGTTTTTTCGGTTCCAACGAAAAGTAGGCATAAATGTAACGTTTGAGTTTGCACACACTTGATCTTCACTAAAAATGCACCCGATGTACTATTTGGTTTTGTCCATTTACTTTGCTTTGCTTTATTTCTGATTATTTCAAACAATCTTATTCTTTCTGGGACACTTGTCGAAACCTTATGCTTCAAAATTGCAAGAGAAACATTTAAGTTTCTTTATCAGGATTCAAACCGGTGATTTTTGTTAAAAAAGCTAAACTTATCCAAGACATCTTTCATAATGAATCGGTATTTTGGACCAATTAAATTTTGTTTTCTTAAACAAAGGTTTTATTTTGGAGATGCTTCAGGTTTGGTTTTTTAAAAATAGATTCATACTGTCATTTGCATTTGAAAAGACTAAAATCCATCCGGCCATTGTAAATAATCGTAAAAGAGCAAGATATTCAAAAGACATTACGTTTGAATTTTCGATTCACTTCGTTGAAAGAGCATTTTAACATCATCTACATAATTATTCGTTAACTGTAAATTCACTAAGAATGTCGTGCTATTATTAGAAACGAAACTCGAGGGTAGTTTTCCTGTCAGACAGACCTTTTCATGCTTATGAAAGAGAGCATAAGATTTTTTTCCCAGGAAGGAAAAACTACTGAATGGAACTGGAGACACACGAATTTGAGGGGTTTGTTTAGGCTGTGCCTATTCCATTCAGGACAGGACGCTTTGAAAAGAGTAAAAACTTACAGAATTGTAATCCACACATATTCCGGCAAAATACAAGGATTCGTTTGTTTTTTCACGACATAAAGATGCCTTGTTAATTAACTTCATATGATCAATTATGCATTCCCATTGGCTGATTCTCGTGTTTGGCCAAAATTTACGTCCGGTGATTCCTTTATTTTTCTGTGCAATTCCAAAAAAAGAACTTGATTATTTAAAACAATACTTTTGCGTAAGAGACCTCATTTATCCAGTACTTAAGCATCAAAAAATGCTATCTTTTCTTGGAGCTAACCCAGTAAAAGAGACGGTGGAATCAGGTTGAGCAGTCGCTGGGCTTTTCCCATTTTATGCTGTGAGTAAAATTATTGGTACTGAGTTATTTTTTCTTTTTATATATTAGGATGCTAGAAATGATATAATTTGTTATTAACTTCAGTTCTTAATTTTAGCCAGAGAATCCATTTGACATATTACACCGAGGGTTTTAATAAATGTTGTACCTCGTGCCGCACTGCAAAAGCAATCCTCTCTCCTTCCAAAAATGGAAAAGAAAAATCAATTTTGAAAGACAAAGCATGGTAGCAGGTTTCATTGCTTTTCTGTGTTCACTTGTTAATTTGGAACGTTTTATTTTTCTTCACGGAGTTGGCCATTTGAATCAATATGCCAACCCGTACAAAAATGAATGTTCGAAGATCGCCGGAAGAATTCGATGAAATACCAGTTTGTAAGAAAAGGTTTTAGGGGTTGGACAAAACACACACTTGAACTCTTCTGGTATCTATTTAATGCAAATTCGAATCGTAATGTCATTTCTAGATCAAACTCTTGAGGATTTTTTTTTTACACGAAACTCGTATTCATGCAATCGATAAATGCGCAGTTCACACAATGAACGATTGAGGTTAACACTAACGTACACCACTCGTTTATTACGCAGAAACGACCAGCAAGTCACCATGTTGCCAGCTTTCCTGTTGTTGTCTGCCACCTTCTTGAAAGTGACATCTTCGGCTTCTCTTTCCTCCGTGGACGGTTCGTAGAGTTATTAATAAGTTCATTCCCATTGAGGACGGTGCCTACTAATTCAAAGGTATTTTTCCCCGGTTTATGATTATGCAGGAAATGTAGATCTTAACAAGTGTCACTGAAATCCAAAAAGAAAGTTGGGGGTAACCACGCATTTTTCAAAGATAATTCAAGAGTAATATTTGCAAAAAGGTTCAAATTACAAAACAATGTATGGCGTTCTTCCTCAAACCGAAGCTTAATTATCTCCCCAAATATCATGGTTACCCCTAATTTTCTTTTTTGATACGAAGAGTACATACTAAGATCTACTTTCTCCGGGCAGTTTTAAACCGCGCAAAAATATCCCTTAATTAGTAAGTATCACCAATAGGAAACCCGATTATCTCGAGATGCGCAGAACGTATGCGCAATAACAAAAGTAGGCACCGTCCTTAAGTGAGGCACGGGTTTTTAGAGAGGACGACACTTGATATTTACATTCGGAAAGCCGGATAGGTTTTGGGGTGGAAAGTGGGCCACATGGAGCACTCTCTTAAGATATTAATTTAATTTTAAACTGGATTAGCGTGGTGGTAAAGTCGCTTTTGACCAATGCGCCCCGGATTCGAATCCCGAACTCGAAGTCGTTGTGAATTGTATTTAGTTTTGTATTTAACTCCATAAGCTCTCTTTGCCGGGTTTCCCTCAATTTAAAAAAATCTATTTCTTTAGTAGAATTAACTGACGAGAGTGTAGTGTAACGTGAAGTGCTAGATTCCAGGGGCACCCAACGACCAATTTGTTGTAAAATGTATTATTATACCCCAGTTAATGAAAATAAATGTTATTAAGGCATTTTCAGGTGTTTTTCAGTGTTGCTGGGAAAACATTATCTGTTTCTATTTCCCAGCAAGACACACAAGAAATTTCCCAGCCAGCTAGATAAAATTGGTTGGTTTCCCAGCCAGCTGATCAAATTTATTTCCCAGCCAGGAATTCCGCGCACTTTTAAATCCCTTGATCCGAAACGACCGAACAAAAACGACAAAATCGGGACAAAACAGGTTTTTTCGGCATGCGCAATCACTCTGACCAGCCGTCGTATGTTTGTGACTACTCTCTGGGAGAGGAAACGGGTTCTTTTTTGTGTTTTTTTTTTAGTCGTCCTCAGTCTTCAGAGTTTCTACAGCCAGCTCGGGTTGAAATGCCAGAAAAAGTCAGTAATTCCCAGGCAAAACCTCCATCAATAACAAAATTTCCCAGCCAGCTCATCGAAACACCTATATTTTTGCCAGCCAGCAAGATTCCTCAGGGGAACAGATAATGTGAGGAACAGATTCGTTGGGTGCCCCTGAGATTCCCTAGATAACAAACAAACAACAGCAACAACATTTAAACACGATAAAAATTACCGCGGAGCTGATGTGGTCGTGGTTGTGGTCGTGTTCGTGTTCATAACCTTTCCTTGTACTTGTACATGTTCATTGCCGTGACTTTAACATCTTCAATTTTCACGGCCTGCTCCCGTCTGACCTTGTAGCTCAGTCGGTAGAGCGGCGGATATCTAACCCGAAGGTCGTGGGTTCAATTCCAACCCTGGTCAGAGTTTTTCTCTGTCCTTGTGTGGACCCAGTTCCATCAGTAGGGTTAACGCTCACATGGTTCATATGGGATAGAAATATAGAACTTCACGTTACACTACACTCTCGTCAGTTAATTCTGTTTAAAATATAAGTGCTACACGGCCAACGTTTGTATAAACGTAACCTTTCCTTGTATTTGCACATGTTCATTGCCGTGACTTTAACATCTTTAGTTCCCACGGCCTGCTCCCGTTTGTATAAACGTAACCTTTCCTTCTATTTCTTTAGTAGTTTGTTTATGGTTTTCTTAAGGAGTTTTGTCCACAATTGTGGTTTGGTCTTCCCTATCAGCTTCAAGCCTAAAATATCATTGGCCGTGTGTCAATTAAGACTTTTACTTTAAATACCTTACTTTTCGAAGTTGTCGTTCAGGTTATTGCGTGCACGAGGGTCAAAAAGTCTACCTTGGAAAAGAGGTGGTTCTTCAGGATTGTAAGTACGTGTGCCGTTGTGTAGCGAATCAGGGTTATTCTTTCTTTATGTGCGAGCCACTGTGCAAGGCCCACTATGACGTCATGTGTGCGACTTTCGAAGCGGAGTCTCGAAGAGTTAAGACGTGTTTTAGCAAGCTCCTCATACTTTTTCAATTATTCTCCATATTTTGTCTCTATGTC
>NC_090872.1:20981959-20989459 GCF_036669935.1 Montipora foliosa
ATCTGAAGTATATATTCCTGGCTATATTATAATCCGCAAGGACCGTAGCCGGTCAGGCGGTGGTGTTGCTCTCTATATCAGGGAAAATCTGTCGTACACAAACAGAATTGACCTTGTGCCCGACACTTTGGAAATAATCTGTGTAGAGATAAATCTTCCTCACAGCAGGTCATTTCTAGTCAGCACTTGGTATAGACCACCGAGCGCGGAGATGCAGGTTTTTGACGAATATGAAAAATTTGTCCAGCGTTGTGATATCGAACATAAGCAACTGATTCTCATGGGGGATATTAACTCTGACTATGCCAAAACACCCCTTGATGTACATACTCGAACCCTGCAGTTCATATCCTCAGTTTATCAGTTAGAGCAAACTAATCAAAGAGCCCACCCGAGTTACTAAATCCTCGGCCACTACTATTGATTTAATTTTTACAAATATGGTCGACAATATAGCAACCTCTGGAGTTCTTCACCTAGGGATTTCAGATCACAGTCTAATTTATGCGGTACGAAAGTTTGCTGTACCCAAAACTAGACCCATTATTAAAGAGGTTCGAAATTTCAAACATTTTGTCGAAGTGGACTTTATTAATGACCTTAATGTGGCCCCGTGGCAAAATGTTGAATGTTTTGACGACAAAACAAGCATGGAAGTCTGATTTTGATGCAATTTTAGATCGCCATGCCCCTATCAGACATATGCGTGTGAGACAATCATCAGTACCATGGCTCACGTTTGACATAAAGAAAATGATGAAGGAACGAGATTACCATAAAAAACATGCTATTAAATACGGCTCGCACAACAACAGGATACTTTATCAATCTGCCAGGAATAAGGTAAATTCTATGATGCGTAAAGCGAAATCTGACCACTTTCGCCTGAAAATCGATGCGTCCAAGGCCACTGACCCTAAGGCGGGCTGGAAATTGATAAATTCACTTACAGGCAAAGGTAAAAAATCTTCCCCTGTCAATGATATTCTTGTTAACGATAAAATTGTTTCTGACGATAAAGATATTTCCGAGTCATTTAATGATTTCTTTGTAAACATAGGACCAACTTTGGCCGCTGAATCAACGAAAAGGTCCTCCAATAGCGTTAACACATATCTCAGCAACATTCAGAATAGTCTTCCAGCCTTTCGATTCTCTAATATACCAGTGGAAAATGTCGCGCTTACGCTAAAAAACTTAAAGGTGTCGAAAAGCACTGGCCTTGATAAGATTCCTGCTAAGGTCCTTAAAATCGCGTCTAGTATAATTGCTCCATCTTTGACTTTTATATTTAATTTGTCACTTTCCTCTGGAATTTTTATTGATGACTGGAAAAATGCGCGTGTGTGCCCGGTCTATAAAGGCAATGACCGTCGTGATATGGGAAATTATAGACCCATTTCAATCCTGCCAATAATAAGTAAAGTTTTAGAGAAAGAAGTTTTTCAACAGCTTTATCACTATTTGAAAGTTAATTCTGTTTTCTCTAAATTCCAGTCTGGTTTCCGCCCTCTCCACTCGACTGTCTCGGCGTTGATTCAAATGTGCGATGATTGGTCTGATAATATGGATAAGGGAAAATTGACAGGTGTAGTTTTTCTTGATATTCGTAAGGCCTTTGACTCAGTTGATCATTCGATTTTACTAGAGAAAGTTAAGTTTTATGGAGTCGCTGATAGAGAATTGTTGTGGTAAATTGATGTGGTTCAAGTCTTATCTTACTGCCCGACAACAACAATGTTTAGTAAATGGTTGCTTATCTTCTCAAAGTAACTTACTCTGTGGAGTTCCCCAAGGCTCTATCCTTGGCCCTCTCCTTTTCCTTATGTACATAAATGATTTACCAAATTGTTTAAAATTCACTACCCCCTGTTTATATGCAGACGATACTCAAATCTTTACCTCTAGTTTTGATATCGGCGCACTTGCCAATAATATAAATTCTGATTTAAAAAATCTAAGCGACTGGCTCACTGTTAATAAGCTCCAATTCCATCCTCTCAAAACTAAGTTAATGGTTGTTGGGTCAACATATAATTTGAACACTAAATCTGGAGATTTACCTAATGCAATCTCCATTGATAATAATTTGGTTTCACGTGTAACCTCTAACAAATGTTTGGGAGTTCTACTAGATGAAAAGCTTACATTTGAAACTCATATTGAGTATATATGTAAAAAGGCATGTGCTGGCATAGGTGCTTTGAGAAGAATTAAGCCTTTTGTCCCCCTCTGCACCCTCGTAACTTTATACAGATCACTCATTCAACCTTATTTTGATTACTGCTCACCCCTGTGGGATACAAGTGGTAAGCAACTAAAAGATAAATTACAAAAAAATCAAAATCGTGCGGGAAGGGTTATTACAGGCTCTTCATGTGATGTTAGGTCCACAGATGTGTTGAATAACCTGAAATGGAAATCCCTTGAAACCAGGCGCTTCCATACAAAGGCTACCCTTATGTATAAAATCCTCAATGATCTATCTGCCCCCCGACTGAGTAACTCCTTTGTAAAGCTAAATGATGCTAACATAAATTACAATCTTAGGAATATCGAGACTGATCTAGCACTTCCAAGGCCATACACAAATTTTTTGAAGCGCAGCTTTAAGTATAGTGGTGCAATGCTCTGGAATAATCTTCCCTATGAGGCAAAGACCGCAAAATCGCTTTCTGATTTCAAACGCAAACTTGCGTCCTCGCCCTTCATGCTTTCTATTGGATCGCACTGATTCTATGTAATATACTTCTATTTTAAATATAGATATATATACTTTATTGTAACGTGTTTACCTACGCCCCACCTGGAAACCAGCTTTTGTTGTGTGTGGCTAGCGTAGTGAAATAAAGTTGTATTGTTATTGTTATTGTTGCATTACCACCCCCCTCCCCCCCCCCCCCCCATCCCTTCATGACCCTAAAGAATACATTGTTTTACACAACAGCTGGTGCCAATGGCCGTGGCCACTAAGATCAGTGCACACAGCAGCCGTCGGCTACTATGTGCCTTCCTCTGCGCAAAAACAAGTAAAGGGTTTCTGGAAAGTGCAACAGAACTTCACCACACATGTTGCTAGACAGTTAGGCGACACCTTCGATTTATCCTTCTTATCTGAAACGAGTGAAACATTTAACCATAAGCAGGTGTACACAATTTATTTTCAGCTAGTGAGAAGTAAAAGTGACTGGTTCGCACCTATATACGAAATGTATTTATCATGGGTTACGTAACCTTTTCTTTGGGGTGTTACATGGTATGCTGTTTTTTGTCGCTTCATTAGCGGCAGGCTATATATATTCGAGTTGTCCTCATTTATATTCATTCGCGTCCTACGACCGTCCCTACGCCCTCAAAATTATGTCCGATGTTGAAGACGTTATTCCAGCGAACACAGATTTTTCTAGCAGCGGCCTTTTGCCGTCTTCGCTTCCTAAACAACCTTCGTCTCAATCTCTCGAAGCTTCAGTACCATTCCAGTCTTCAGAATCCAGTGATATAGCGTCCGCGTTCTCTCTATTTAAGGATTATTTCGACAAAAAGTTGGGCGCCTTGAAGCGCGATATTCAAGACGAATCGTGCAGCAATACCGATTCTGTGGCCAAAAAGCTTAAAGAAGAATCCAAGATCACGTTTAGATTCGAAGGTAATAAGAAACAGTTTCAATTCAACTCCGACCTCGCAGAAAAGGTGAAGTCGGCGTCAGTTGCTCTCGGGAAGAGAAAATTAGACCTTGTTAAAACTGTACTCAATTGGAAGAACTAGACTCTGACATCAAGAAGCGCATCAGACTGGCAGATAAGTCCGCCGCCGGTCGGGATTTGGTGAACGAGTATTTATCAGACGAGCTGGCTAGCGGGTCCGAGGACGAAAAGCGTATCCGCCGTGCCGAGCAGAGGGCCCTTCGTAAACGCAACCAACGACAACAGAAAGCGAAGCCATCAAAGCAAGGTTATTCACAACCCCAATCTTCTACCACAACCACCGCCTTTGCTGACCAACATTCATCATCCTCCAGACCTTTTTCTCGTACTTTTGGCGCTTTCAGAAAACCAAGACCAAGCGATATTTGTTTCGCCTGCGGCCAGCAAGGTCATTGGAGATCTCAGTGTCAAGTTAATCCTCAAACCAGATCTTCGAGCTCGGGGCAGTCCTTTCCTAGTTCTTCTGGTTTTTCGGGCATTGGAGGTAAATAGGACCACAGGATTAAAAGCTTGTTCTCCAAGGTTAGATATTAGCTTTAGTCCATTTATTAGACATGTATCCTTCTTATTTGGAGTATTTCAGGGAAAGGGACTCTATTACTTTAGCCGATTTCGATTACGATCGCAATCTATTTGAATTTAAACAGAATTCCGCATTGCCAGTACTTAAGGGTAGACTTAGGTCCTGTTTAGGTTATTGGCACACTATTGGCGCCAACAGTTTTGTTATCGATACTATTAAATTTGGTTATCGGATTCCATTCATTAGTACACCTTGCCAGGCGCGTTTTTCTAACAATCAGTCAGCTCTTAATAACGCTTCTTTCGTGGAGTCGGCTATCGCTGAATTAGTCCACACTCACGTCGTCGTTGAGTTACCCTTTATTCCACACGTCGTGAATCCGCTCTCTGTCTCGATACAGTCCTCAAGCAAGAAGAGGCTTATTTTGGACTTACGTCATGTCAATCATTTCGTTTGGAAACAGAAGTTTAGGTGTGAAGATTGGAGAGTTTTATTATCATACGTTAATAAGGGCGACTACCTTTTCAGTTTCGATCTCAAGTCCGGATATCACCATATTGATATTTTTCCGGATCACCAAACTTTTCTGGGTTTCTCCTGGGTTTTTTCTGGTACCGTTCGGTATTTTTGTTTTGCATCACTTCCGTTCGGTCTAAGCTCAGCCCCATATGTCTTTACCAAGTGTCTCAGGCCACTCGTTAAGTTTTGGAGGTCCAACGGGATTAAAATTGTTGCGTTCCTCGACGATGGGTGCGGAAAAGGGGACTCACTGCCTATGGCCAAGGAAAATTCATTGTTTGTGCAATCATCCTTAAGCAGTGCGGGGTTTGTTGCCAATTCCGCCAAATCACTATGGACCCCCACTCAGACGCTTGTTTGGTTGGGTTTAGACTGGGACTTAGTTATCGGTACCATTTCTATTACCGATGTACGTATTTGTAAATTCGTTGCTCTGATTGACAAATTTCTCCTATCCGCACCTTATGTTACGGCTCGCGATTGTGCTGTTATCGCAGGTCATGTTATGTCCATGTCGCCAGTTTTGGGCAACCTGACTCGCCTCAAAACCCGTTTCCTTTACAAGGTCATAGAATCCCGCCGTAGTTGGGATTCCCGTTTTAACATCGGGCTTCATAATGATTGCCTCTCTGAAATATTTTTCTGGAAAAACAATATCGTTAGTCTTAATACGAGAGCTATTTTGCCTTATGATGCTCCCCTTTTGTTTAGCTATTCGGATGCTAGCAGCGTCGCCTGCGGGGCTTTTGTTGTGGGCACTAACGAGGTGTCCCACCGTATGTGGACTGGTTGCGAAGCAGTTAAGAGCTCTACCTGGAGAGAACTTAAGGCTATACAATTTGCCTTAAGTGCGTTCAAAGACTCGGTTCGGGGTAAGTGTGTAAAGTGGCATTCTGACAGCCAAGGGGCAGTTCGTGTTGTGGAGATAGGGAGTCCTAGTGCAGAATTGCACTCTATTGCGCTTGATGTTTTCTATTTTTGTTGAACTCACAATATCACACTTATTCCCCAGTGGTTTCCCAGGGAACTTAATGCTTGTGCTGACGCGATTAGCCACATTGTAGACTTCGATGATTGGTATACAACCCCCGAGTTCTTTACACACTTGGACCGCCTTTGGGGCCCACATAGAGTCGACAGGTTCGCGAATGCAGCCAACGCCCATCTTCCCAGATTCAATTCTAGGTTTCGCGTACCCGGCACTGAAGCTGTTGACGCATTTTCAATCTCCTGGTATGGAGAGAATAATTGGCTAGTCCCTCCCGTCCACTGCATTTCTAGGGTGGTTCAACATCTCCTTGTATGCGGTGCGGTTGGTACTTTAGTCGCCCTTATTGGCCGTCTAACGTGTTTTGGCCTTTCTTGTTCGCAAATGCAATTCATTTTCAACCGTATGTCCTTGAGTACATTCATTTTCCCGACCCCTCAGGGATTTTTGCCCTCGGGTGTTACAAAGATTCACTCATTGGTTCAGATAGGTTTAACAGCGCGGTGTTGGCAGTCAGAATTGGCACTAAGGGGCCTTAGTTTTCTCAAGCCGAGTGGCTTTATGCTGGCCCGTGCGTTTTTAATTCCGCTCGTCGGGTTATTTGTCCTCGTTTCGCATGAAACTAGCTCGCCGAGTGGCTTGTTTACCGTGGTTTTTTGAGTTGGCCCACTCGGCCTTAAATATTTTTCCATCTGGCCAGGGGCATATTGCTGTATTGACTCCCAGTGCGTGTATTGAGGTATTTTTGCCATATGTTTTTCTTCTTATCCTCGTAGAAGTTCTCAAAGATGCCTTGCAGCCTAATTTTCAACAGGTTGAAGACGGGCGACTCCGGGCACTGGTTCAAGATCTACCCGCAGTTCTTCTTAAATCCAAAGCCGTTAGTACCGCGAGGAAGTATGAAAAGGGGTTCAATACGTGGAGGAAATGGGCCTCTCAGTTTAATGAAATTGTTATATTTCCCGCTTCTAGTGTGCTCGTTTCATTGTTCTTTCTTAGCTTGTTTCAAGAATGTTCTTCCTGCAGTACTATTGACGAAGTCCATTATGGGCTCAAGTGGGTGCACGATTTGGCAGGTCTACCCGACCCCTGTAATTCCTCGTTAGTGTTACCTTTAATAGAATCTGCTAAGAGGCTTCTCAGTGTCCCTGTTAAAAAGAAAGAGCCGGTGACCCCCGAGGCTATTCAGCTTTTAGTTTCTAAGTATGGATCGTCTTCAGCTAGTTTGTCTGACTTACGTGTGCTTACTTTGTGCCTTTTGGGTTATGCAGGGTTTTTTCGCTTTAACGAGTTGGTTCAGTTACGCAGGTGTGACTTTCAGTTTGAAGATTCTTTTATGAGAGTCTTTGTTCATCGAAGTAAGACTGACGTTTACAGGGACGGGGCTTGGGTTGTTATCGCTAAGACCTTCAAGCATACATGTCCTTATTTATTAGTTCAACGATATTTTGCGGCCGCCTCTTTTTCAGCAGACAGTGAAGAATTCATTTTTCGCCCTGTCGTTTTTCTTCGCAGTACCGGAACCTATAAATTGCGCGGGTCTGTTCCTCTGTCTTATACTAGAGCGCGGGAGATAGTGCTTAGTGCTTTCGATTCCATCGGCCTTCCCAAGCAAGACTATGGTCTCCATAGCCTTAGGGCCGGAGGTACCTCTGCTGCTGCTAATGCTAGAGTGCCTGACAGATTGTTTAAAAGACACGGCCGTTGGAAATCAGACAAGGCAAAAGACGGTTACATTAAGGATAGTGTTCATTCATTGTTGTCGG
>NC_090872.1:21001959-21036959 GCF_036669935.1 Montipora foliosa
AATGCTCTACCGAGCTTCGAAGGCACACAGTTTTGTTGGTTTAGCACCCACGGTCTACTTTAGCCGAAATACAAGCACCATCCGTGTAGGTTCTTAAGAGAAAATATTCCTTCTGACTTGACTGTCTATTATTTTATGCAGTAATGGAACAGATAGCGGTTACTTTGAGCCTGACTGGGACGTAGAGATGGAGAAATATTAACCTGGCTCCACATTGAGCGACTTCCGAAACCTCGCTTTGCAGGGTTAGTACTCAACACGTCTTTTAAGTTTTATAATATGAAAACTGAAATTGAATGACCAATTTAGAGAACAGCTTCCACAAAGCACTACATATGAAGTGGCTAATGAATTTTATGAGCTCTCGCCGAGCATGCTACAAAGTTCTGCCGTGAAACGGCGAAGAATCACATGTTCAAAAGGAGACTCATTCGAAATAGCCTCCAACGGACTTCCCTCCCATTGACCTTCTAAAAAACATCCCTTTTAAAATAGTGGCTAATGTCTTATTTGGTTGGATAAAAGGATTGATCACATTATCAAACAAAACAAAGAATTTTTAATTTCCATTTTCAACAGTTTTTGGCGCCGCCATTTTGGATTTCATAACTCATTAGCTGCTTCTTTGATTTCTCAATTTCATCTTTCATTTCGCGAAAGTAAATTCAACACCAAAAAACCCATCTATTTTACCGGTTAACTCCTTCCGAAGCACAAGCTGCATAAATTTGACGACTTGGACTGTCGTTTGTCCCATGGCTCGACCGAGTACAAGGCATGGGTCTATACTTGGGGTACACCTCACTCTTTTTTCATGCCAGCTTTTAAAGAATTTTGGAACTCAAAGCTTATCAAGGAACTTTTAGGAACAGGTTTTTCCCACGAAAAGTATCATGTTTCCCATTACGCTGAGATAGCTTTTTAAATGATTGGCTTTTACAATAATGGGCGTACTGAATCTTCCAAGGGAGGGAGGGGAAGGGGTTGATTCCCTAGTCCAAGTATATTGGCCACCTCCTTTACATTCTTTTGTATTTATGTTAATTAGACCTACTGCCCTCATTTTGAAACAAATAGTCTTTTGCAATTTGCTCGTCTTAGCGAGGCTAGAAAACCTTAGTAGTATTAAAACAGAGGAATAATTTATTTGGCCGCCATTATGAAAGAGGTCAATGGGAGATAGAAGCTGTCATTGATGAGCTCCAGCTTCCACAGATTGTGCTCGGCAACGTTTCGGCAACTTATTGTGTTTGGAGCATTTTTTAATGGCCCCAGCAACTTCAAGGAATTGCCCACAGCAAAAGCCTAATTTTCGGAAATTACTAGTGAAAACTTGGGAAGAAGGGCAGAACGTGTTTTGCATATGTTTGTCCCGAATAATTCGTGCAGAAACCAGATTAGCCGATCACTGAATTCGGCCCGAGACGTAATAATTGTGCAAAAAAACTGCATGTTAATTGTTAAATAATTGAGGTTATGTATGAAAACTGAGAAGTCATTAAGTCAATGAGGTGGCAGAAGCAACCGCTATATACTTAAAATTTGCTAGAAACTAGCGAGTGTTTAAAGTAGGTTATATCTTGCTTTGTACTCTTTCTTTTGTGTACAACTTTTCACATTTTAAGGTGCAACTTTTTCGATGTTCGAGCAATTTTTGTGCTGCTTTTGAAAGTGAAATTTAAAAGTGAAAACGTGAAATATGCTTGCTTTAGGTTCAGAGATTATTCTCAGCAGACAAATATATTTGAGTTCGGGGTACATAAAGCAAACAGTATTTCAATTTCCAAGGGACTCATTTATCGCATATACCCTTAGTAATAGACCTCTTTCATCCGTGGCGGCCAAATAAAATATTCTTTCATTTTAATGCTAATAAGCCTTTCTAGCCTCGCTGCGACGACCAAATTTCCAAAGAATGATTGTTCCAAAATGAGGGCAGTAGGTCTAATTAACATAAAGACATTCTATTCTTCACAATCCTGACGCGATCGATGTGCCGTTTGAATGGGATATTCGCATGATGATGCTATTTGACTACCAGTACCAGAATCCTTCAGGTTTTGCTTGTCTCATGCTAATTAGAGCTGTTGTTATTTTACCCCACTGGGAATACAGAATTTAAATAAGAAAAGAAAAACAAACTGAATTCTGAAACCGTGAAAGTTGCCTATAGACCACTTTCATAAATGGCGACCAACTTTACATTATTTTGTATTTATGTTAATTAGACCTACTGCCCTCGTTTTGAAACAAATATTCTTTTGAAATTTGCTCGTCGTAGCGAGGTTAGTAGGGCTTATTAGCATTAAAACAAAAGAACAATTTATTTGGCCGCCATTATGAAAGAGGTCTACTAACTATGAAGAGGTCTATTCGTGAGCATTCGGGCTTTGGGAAGTTGGCGCATGCGCAGACCAAAATGCAACCAGTCACAGTACCCTTGCACGCGTTGCCAGATGCAGCCACCAAAGTCCCAAACTAGGTTTTTCGGGCAAATTATTTTTTCATAAAACATAGTCAGGCTAAGGCGGTAAGTGGCTATGAGAAACAGATTTATTTTTCTTGGTTCCCGTGATTAAATATTCGCAATTCTTTAAGTAACTGGAAATTAACGTAAAAATAATTATTCTCCTCTACCATGACGGGCACACAAATCTTATTACTGTTCCTTAACTTTGTTTTTTTTCCTGCAGGATCCTTTACTGTTGAGTTGAACTGCTCAAGTTATTTGCAAGAAGCTATGTTTCGCTTTGGTGATACAGTATGCATGATTGCAAAATGAAGCTGTTGTTTCTTGTTACCGACCATGATTAAATGTCACGGAGAAATGCGTGATTACTTTCCTGAAGCTACACATCCCCAGCATAGAATCTTATTTCACACCTTCGACACTAACAGAGTGTTAAACTCAATTCAAATAATCTCATAATAACCTGCAAGAGTATGTGCACGGCGGCCATATTGGAGGACCGAAACAAAACAATGATATTCCTTTGGGGAATAAATGTTATTTTTATGCAAATATCTTTAATTGTTTTGGTCCTCCAACATGGCCGCAGTGCACATACGCTATAGGATCAAGCGGTTGTTACCATGACAATGCGCTATTGTAAAGAAAAGGATCCCTTTGGTTATCAAAATTCACTTTCAAGGACGGTGCCTGCTAATTCAAAGATATTCTTGCCCAGGTTTATGATTATGCAGGAAATGTAGTTCTCAACAAGTGTCGTTGAAATCCAAAAAGAAAATTAGGGGTAACCATGCATTTTTCAAAGATAATTATTAATAATATTTGTAAACAGCTTTAAACACAAAGCAATGTATAGCGTTCTCTCTCAAATTAAAGCTTAATTATCTCTCAAAAATGCATGGTTGCCACCAATTTTCTTTTTGGATACCAAGAGTACTTACTAAGATCTACTTTCTCCGGGTAGTTTTAAGCCGCGCAAAAATACCCCTGTATTAGTAAACATCACCGATAGGAAACCCGAGTATCCCGAGATGCGCAGAGCGGATGCGCAATAACAATAGTAGGCACCGTCCTTAAATTCGGGCTTAGTGGGTAGAAAATATACTGAGCGAAGTGTTCAGTTGTTTGTGTTGCTAATTTTAAATTGTGGTCCTCCTTGGTGATTATCAAATGGTTTATTTCAGAGTGTTACCAAAACTGGGTTCCAACAAAAACAGAAGCAAATACCGTTTTGTAGAGTAGTGCTTTTTCTCTGGAGAGAAGACCATTCTTTCCTTTTTTTGTATTTTATTTGTTTTTTTCTCTTCAGGGACTTGTATATAAAGCCCTATTCACACGGCATAAACTAACCTGGGTTCAACCGGGGTTCAAATAAACCCGGGTTCCCCCCTACTTTGTTTACACGGAGAAGTGCAGAAAACTGATGTAAACACGTACCTTGGGGCGAACCCTTGAGACGAGCCCGGGTTTGTTTTTACACGCATGCACATTTGTTTCCAGAACAGGACTTTAAATGTAGCAATAGCGGCAATATGGCGGAAGATAATTCTTTATTTAAAGGCAAATTTTGACCAAACAATAAAAGCACTCCGCCTACGGAGTCGTGCTTTCATCTGCTTCTCGGTGTTTGGAACCCCCGATGAAGCACTTGCACTCATTTTTGACATATTACACTGAACAATTCAATCTTTGGAAAACCATGGAAAACCTGGTGAGCAAAGAGTTACTGTGAAAAAGTGAAGAAGACACGTTAAGAAAGCTAATCGCGAGCATCTTTGCAAGAGCAGAGGAATTCGAAGAAGACCCCCATGTAATGCAAATGATAACTCTTCCTCAGCGTCAGAAAAGTATCTACATTAAAACCAAGTTTTCCGGGACCAAATGACCTAATGTTGTACCTAATTCAAATCGCTGGGGGTTAATATTATTTGTGCATTATATTTTCATTATAATGCATTATAATGTGAAACAAGTTTTAGCAAGCGTTTTACCGTGTAACGTAAAAGGTCGAAACTTGTTCTGCAACATTGAAACCGGTCTCGACATGTTGTTACCAGATTCCCGCAAAACAAGTCGATGCTACAAGCAGTTGCAAAAAGAGTTGAGACACTCACTGTTGATAACCGTACAATGCGTGGAATTCAAGTCAGCGCATCTCCAACCCCCCTTCCCCCCCAACCAAAGTTATTTCCATTTCCACTTGGTACTCAGACTAAAGGGTATCAACATTGAAAAAGGGGAGGGGGGATGGAGGGGCATTCATCCTTTTCTTATGAACTAGAAGAGGGGTTTTAGGAAGAAGAGGTGGGTTTTCCATTCAGTGTCTCAACCTTTTTGCAATTGCTTGTCTAGTTGTTTTACCGCCGTATTACCGGGTTGTCTATTTGTTTTTTGGGGCGAGACCTTGCATATATGACAGTTGTATTGTAAGCTTAGGGGAGTGACAGGCAAGCTTAGTGGCAGTAAGCTTAGAGGAGTGACAGGCAAGACTTTAACCGACACGGAAGAAAAAAAAAATAACACCGAACAAATGCCCATCTAGACTGGGTTTGCCATACGGCAACCCAGTAATAACACTGTCGCGGAATAGCCACGCCGGGGAATAGCTTGCCATCATGTTTCTGCATTAATACAGCGCCAATACCACTGTCGGAAGCATCAGTCTGCAGAAAGTAGGTTTTCCTTGAATCTGGCAGTCGAAGGACTGGTTCCTTTGTTAGGAGAGCCTTGATACTCTGATAGGCTTTCTCCTGTGCCTCACCCCATTCAACTTTGTTAGGTTGGCCTTTACGCGTGAGGTCTGACAGCGGGGCTGCTAATGCTGCGAAGTTAGGGATAAAATCTCTGTAATATCCAGCCAAACCCATGAACGATCTTATCTGCTTCTTAGTAGTTGGTCTTGGAGCATCTCTAATCTTCGTCACGTTGTCTTCATGAAGACCAATTAACCCTTCCTCCAAACGGTGACCAAGAAAATCAACAGTGTTGACTCCAAAAAGACATTTAGTCGGTCTTATGGTCATTCCAGCAGCTAATAGTCTTCTAAACAACTCTCGAAGCGCCTTGATGTGCTCTTCCCACGTACGGGTGTGAACCAAAATGTCATCCCAATAAAATTCAACGTTGTCCAGTCCAAGTAATAGCTTCTTCATGACTCTCTTTAAGGTCGCTGCGGAGTTGATCATACCAAACGGCATCTTCAGGAATTCATACGATCCATCAGGCGTCACAAAAGCGGTCTTCGGTATACCTCCTCAGGAATAGAAATTTGCCAGTAGCCCTTGCTCAGATCAATTCTGGTAAAATACTTGTCACCATTCAACTTCTGGAACAAATGCTCAGCAGTTGGCATAGGCTCAGGATCAAACACGGTTAACTTGTTCAGTTTACGATAGTCCACGCACACACGATTTGAGTTGTCTTTTTTCTTAACAACTACAACAGGCGAAGCATAGGGCGAACTTGATTCTCTTATGACTCCCATCTTCATCATGTCTGTAGTATCCTTCTTCAGCGATTCTCTTAAGCTATACGGTACTGGGTATGGTCTTGATCTAACTGGTTGGTCGGATGTAAGCTTGATATGATGCTGGGCCAAACTTGTTGTGCCTGGGGCTTCTGTGAACAAGCTTTGAACCCATTTGCAAGATCCATGAACTCTGCTCTTTGCTCATGAGAAAGGTTATCTCCTATGGCCACATCATTGACTGACTCTTTCGCGACATAACCACCAATCTCCAGAAAATCAATACTATCCACAGGGTCAACTTAGTACTTCACTCTCAGCATGTTCGTTCTTACAAATGTTAGCGTTCGTTTCAACAGCAACTGCTCCAATGGAAACAGGATCCTCTCGCTCAAAATACTTCTTTAGTAGATTAGCATGGTAAACTCTCTCTTTTCCTTTGACTCTCACTCTATAATCATTCAGACCTACTACAGCACTAACCTCAAATGGACCTTTCCACTGCATTAGGAGCTTGTTGTGGTCGGTCGGTAGCAGTACTAACACTTTATCTCCAGGTACAAACTTCCTGACTTTAGTCTTTCGATCGTAATAATGCTTGCCTTCGTTCTGGGCTTTCTAAAGCTCGGTGTGCGCCAGTTTGAGGGTATCTTCAAGCTTCTCGCGTAGCTCAAACACATAATGATAGCTGTTCTTTACTTCAGGCTCCTCCAGCTCTTCCATACAGCAACTCAAACGGCGAAAAACCAGTAGACTCCGGAGGAACTTCACGATACGCAAACAGCAACGGGTTGACATAGCGATGCCACTGTCTTGGCTGTTCGCTGCACAATCTCTTTAACATGCTCTTCATTGTTCCATTAAACTTTTACGTAAGGCCATTACACATAGGATGATAAGGAGTCGTGGTGAGCTGCTTTATGCTCAAAAGCCGCGTCACTTCCTTCATACACTCAGAGACGAACTGCGTACCATGGTCACTCAAGATCTCTTCAGGCACTCCCAAACGACTAAAGATATCCACCAACGCTTCTGCCACAGTCTCAGTATCAATGTTCTTCAGCTGGACAGCTTCAGGATAACGAGTTGCAAAGTCGACCAATGTCAATATATATCTATGACCGTCCTCACTCGGGGCAAAAATAGGTCCAGCCAGGTCGATTGCTACTCTCTTAAACGGCTTGTCAATTAATGGCATCTTCTCTAGGGGAACCTTCGGTACGGAACCCTTGTTAACTGTCTTCTGACATACATCGCAGGACTTACAATAACGAGTCACGTCCCCTTGAATGCCTGGCCAATAGAACGCGCTTTGAATCTTATCAGTCGTTTTCTTTATTCCCATGTGACCTTCCATGATCGATCCGTGCGCTAGTTCCATTATTCGACTTCTGAGCTGCACAGGAACCATAACCTGCTTCAGGGCTTTACCTCCGTTCACATAAGGGTGCTTGTAGACGCGGTACAGAACTCCACCTTTCACTTCAAATGAAGTCTCAGCCTGGCCTCTCACAACTACGTCATCTTTCTCCCAAAATTTCTGTAGGCTGTCGTCATCACGCTGCATTTGCTTGAGCTTTTCTCTATCAACTACAGGACTTCCTTTGGTACCCGGTACGTTCAGCGGAATATGTTCTCCAGCTTTCTTAGCTTGACTTCTCGTGGTTACAGCACAAGCTTCTTGTACAGGAACTTGCCAGCTTGGGTCTGGGTCGTCAGCGGCTCTTGCGCCTGGTACATTACCAATAATTAAATCATAAACAGCATCGGGAAGACACTGCGCTTCCACTTGGCCCTTGAGATAAGGTGTATCAACATCAATCTTTGCGATGGGAACTTTCCTTGCCGTATTGTCAATGAGCAGCATAACATTAAATTCGCCAGTAAACTGATCCTCAGGCACAAGGTCCCTCTTTACTACAATTCCACTACAACCAGTCTCTCTCAGGACATCAACAGGCTTCTCTCCAACTCTACCTTTCACGACAGGCATTTTACTTCTCACTCCAGTCAACGGTTCAACACAAGCACTACTCAACAATGGAATCTTCTTACCACAGGCTAACAGCAGCTTATCATCTTTAATACAGGTCTTAACTTCTTCATCAGTAGGTTTAACCTCAGGTGGCTGAACTAAACAACTGGCACTCACTAGACCACGCTGCACAGGGTTACCATCCTTACATTGTCCTCCTGATCTGCGTCCACCTGATGGTCAGTTTCTAGCTTCATGTCCCTGCTTGCCACACAGAAAACACTTCTTTGTTAGGGTTGGGCAGTTGACAGCTTTATGACCTCGGGTGTTGCACTTAAAGCAATGCAGAGCTGGTGGATTAATCTGCATGTTCTTAGCTTCGTCCCTCTCAGACTGCACTGTTGGCTTTCTGCTCGCTGAGCTGAACAAATCTTTACCATTAGCCTCCAAGTACTGGTCAGCGATCTTCGCAATCTTTGCTAGAGTCTCAGGTGCCCTTTCTCGCAGGTGAATTGCCAAATCCTTAGGGCAAGAGTCAATAAATTGTTCTTTCACGATCAAGTCCTTAAGACCATCAAAGGTTCGCGCAGTATTCGAAAGATCTAGCCACCGTAACAGGTATCTGTCCAGTCGCACAATAAACTGCTCCGGACTTTCGTCAACTTCTGGTTTGGATGCTCTAAATTTTCGACGATAGCCGTCTTCGGTAAGGTCATATCTCTTCATTAACGCAATCTTTACCCTGTTATAATCCTTAGCTGCGTCCTCCGATAGACGTGAATACACTTCTAGTGCCCGTCCAGACAACAGAGCACTGAGCTTCGATGCCCATTCATCTTTTTTCCACTTAGCTGTCTCGGCAAATCTCTCGAACCTCTGCAAATACACGTCCAAAGCTTGGGTGCCTTTGCCCTATCCTCTCTCACTTCAGGACGCCCGTCAGCATTCTCCACAGCCAAACGTGCAATCTCCAACTCGTGTTCTCTTTTTGCCGCTTCAATAGCCTCTTTCTGTTTCAACAGCTCGGCTTCCATCTCCAACTTTCTTAGTTCGCGTTCTTGTCGTCTAGTTTCTCTCTCTTCGTCTTCTCTTCTGCGCCTTTCCTCCTTCTCTTCCTCTTCCTTTCTTTTATCCTCTTCAAGCATTCGATGTCTCTCTTCTCTTTCTTCTTGTTCCTTTCTTCGTTCTTCTTCAAACTGTCTACGCTTTTCTTCGCTTTCTTCTTCCAATTGTCTGCGTTTTTCTTCTTTTTCTTCCTCTTCCCTTCTTCTTTCTTGTTCTAATTTTTGTTGCTTCTCTACAAACTCGAGCAGCTTTACTCCCTCCAATCCGAACTTTTCTCCAATCTGTATAAACTTATCCATTTCCATAGCAGTATTTCACAGCAAAAACACAATATACTCTCTCGTACAGTTCTTCTTACTTTTTCTGTAACTTCTTCTTGAATTGTCCTTTCCTGGTTTCTGTAGTCAGCAAACAAATGAATTCCTCTCCCGGACAGGGCCCCAATGTTACGAGTTCGAATGTTTTGAGGAAAGGTAGCTTGCAAACTAAACTGGACGCAGGGTTGTCGGAACAACAACAACAAGATTTATTCCAAAAATGAACGTAGTTTCCACGAAGTAAACTCTTAACAACACGTACTCGATAAACTTACACGGCCTCCGCCAACTTGAATAAACACTGCTTCTGTCACACTTGAATAAACACGGCTAACGCCAACTCTCTTCGCTTGTGAAAAACTAGTTAGACTAGACCCTCCGTGAGGGTACACTGGGTTGCCTGTGGTACGTGCACCGTTCCAGACTTTTTTTTTCAAGTTGGGGGGTCATTAAGAAGTCATACCAGACGAGGCCCTTTGGCTCACAGGTCCTCACACGTTCGCACGACGAAACAGATCTGTCCTTGCGTAATATGTAGCTCTAACAGTGCACGATATTGTTTTGGTATTGTCTGTCATTGTAGTGCCATGGTAGAAGTCTTGGGTAAATAGTCTGAGAGGACATGTGGTTACTAGCAAAGTACTGAACCCAGAAAGATTGAAGAAAATAAATGGGAAGTGAGAAACATTGGCTTCTGGGCTGACATGTTGATAAACTTCTTTTCACCACAAGTTTAAGCGTGCCCTCTGAGCATCTGACAGCTTCGTAATACCGCAGTTCACGGAAGTTAAGCCCTGTTTTGCGGGGTTAGTGTTTGGATGGGAGACCAAAATAATGTACCCCTCGTAAAACAGAAGCATCGGACCGAAAATACTATCCACGCTAACAAATGCGAACTCAGCAAGGTACAGATTTTGTTAACTTGCTTTATGCAAAAACAAATATTGATGCAAAAGTAAATAAATATTGATACACAGTTTTTAGAAAGAGCAGAAGGCAGTTTCCAGGACGCTCGCTCGAGAATAACATATTTACGACATGAAAACAACATTTATTTTGAACCGTGAATATAGAATATAAAACGTTACGATCAGCGACAAAACATTTTGGGGGATTTTTGCAACATTCAATTTTGTTATTGTACGTTTTGGCTGCACAAATAAATCGCAAAATCGAAAGTGACATCGCCGGAATTCAGCGGGCGCCGTGATGAAGTTTGTTTACTCATGTTTACGGCATGTTTACTCGCCAAACAGTGACGTATCTGTGTCAAATGATGGCAAGATACCGGGTTTTTGTAAGTTTCTTTTTCTGTCAAGTGTTATAAAGTTTGACAATGAAATGAGCGACGTCAAAACAAAGATCACAATCGCCCAAGTCTTGTTTATACAAAGTCAAAATTTACTCTCCAAGACGCGTACGACGTTATTTATTCTAACCAGGTAATTCCATCATTTTGGAAATAGCAGCTACTTTATCATTCAACTGCGTCACAATTCTTCACTGATTTTGGGGCTCATTTTGTTGAAACTCAACCACGCTTCCAACAAGCCTGTGAACCCTTCCTGCTTACAGAGCAATACTAAAAAACTTCTCCCATATCACATTTCAACCTTAAGCTTGAAAATTCAATACACAACATGGATATTATTATTCACAAAGGCAGAAAATACCACAGAATCCTTTTCCAGCGAAAAATTTATTGAAACAAACAACATATTTGCTCTTAGAGGCGAAAACCTCTTCCTATTTCATTGCGTGCGTGAAGACAAGAAAGTCGATCGTGTTAAATTACCATGTACTTCAGGTAAATACAACTTACTTTGATTTCGGCTCGACGGGCGATAGATTGTTGTCGAAGTCCATTAATTGTCGCTTTTAAGATTCCATCGCCTGTATATCCAATTGACTTGCCATTATTGAGCTTCATAAGGGTATATTTTGTTCAAAGATCCACTAAAACGCCATTCGCGTTACATGACTTTCGACGCCATTGCCGGTTAAGTTAATCGTTCTACTGTGTCCACCAGAGAAATCTACGCATTTCCCACTACCCTCTCGATCCTACGAAAATACGCTCAGAAGGCTCTATGCGCAAAGACACCACTTAGCTGGGGAGTGACAGGCAAGACTTTTTCCGACACGGAAAAAAAGAAAAGAAAAAAGAAAACGAAAAATAAGAAAACCACGAAATTAAAGACAGATTCCGACTGGGTTTGCGGCAACCCAGTAAAAAACACTCCGCTTGGACTCGTCTACTTATATACTGTGACAATAAACTTCTAGAACTTTCTAAACTAGACCCTCCGTGAGGGTACACTGGGTTGCCTGTGGTACGTGCACCGTCCCAGACAATTTTTTTCAAGTTGGGGGGTCATTAAGAAGTCATACCAGACGAGGCCCTTTGGCTCTCAGGTCCTCACACGTTCGTACGACGAAACAGATCTGTCCTTGCGTAATATGTAGCTCTAACAGTGCACGATATTGTTTTGGTATTGTCTATCATTGTAGTGCCATGGTAGAAGTCTTGGGTAAATAGTCTGAGAGGACATGTGGTTACTAGCAAAGTACTGAACCCAGGAAGATTGAAGAAAATAAATGGGAAGTGAGAAACATTGGCTTCTGGGCTGACATGTTGATAAACTTCTTTTCACCACAAGTTTAAGCGTGCCCTCTGAGCATCTGACGGCTTTGTAATACCGAAGTTTACTGAAGTTTAGCCCTGTTCCGCGGGGTTAGTGTTTGGATGGGAGACCAAAATAATGTACCCCTCGCAAAACAGAAGCATCGGACCTAAAATACTATTAACGATAACAAATGCGAACTCAGCAAGGTACAGATTTTGTTAGCTTGCTTTATGCAAAAACAAATATTGATGCAAAAGTAAATAAGTATTGATACACAGTTTTTAGAAAGAGCAGAAGGCAGCTTCCAGGACGATCGCTCGACAATAACATATTTACGACATGAAAACAACATTTATTTTGAACCGTGAATATAGAATATAAAAAGTTACGATCAGCGACAAAACATTTTGGGGGATTTTTGCAACATTCAATTTTGTTATTGTACGTTTTGGCTGCACAAATAAATCGCAAAATCGAAAGTGACATCGCCGGAATTCAGCGGGCGCCGTGATGAAGTTTGTTTACTCATGTTTACCGCATGTTTACTCGCCAAACAGTGAAGTATCTGTGTCAAATGATGGCAAGATACCGGGTTTTGTAAGTTTCTTTTTCTGCCAAGTGTTATAAAGTTTGACAATGAAATGAGCGAAGTCAAAACAAAGATCACAATCGCCCAAGTCTTGTTTATGCAAAGTCAAAATTTACTCTCCAAGACGCGTACGACGTTATTTATTCTAACCAGGTAATTCCATCATTTTGGAAATAGCAGCTACTTTATCATTCAACTGCGTCACAATTCTTCACTGATTTTGGGGCTCATTTTGTTGAAACTCAAGCACGCTTCCAACAGGTCTGTGAACCCTTCCTGCTTACAGAGCAATACTAAAAAACTTCTCCCATATCACATTTCAACCTTAAGCTCGAAAATTCAATACACAACATGAAATTATTATTCACAAAGGCAGAAAATACCACAGAATCCTTTTCCAGCGAAAAATTTATTGAAACAAACAACATATTTGCTCTTAGAGGCGAAAACCTCTTCCTATTTCATTGCGTGCGTGAAGACAAGAAACTCGATCGTGTTAAATTACCATGTACTTCAGGTAAATACAGCTCACTTTGATTTCGGCTCGACGGGCGATAGATTGTTGTCGAAGTCCATTACTCGTCGCTTTTATGATTCCATCGCCTGTATATCCAATTGACTTGCCATTATTGAGCTTCATAAGGGTATATTTTGTTCAAAGATCCACTAAAACGCCATTCGCGTTACATGACTTTCGACGCCATTGCCGGTTAAGTTAATCGTTCTACTGTGTCCACCAGAGAAATCTACGCATTTCCCACTACCCTCTCGATCCTATGAAAATACGCTCAGAAGGCTCTATCCACAAAGACACCACTTAGCTGGGGAGTGACAGGCAAGACTTTTACCGACACGGAAAAAAATAAAAAAAAAAAGAAAACGAAAAATAAAAAAACGACGAAATTAAAGACAGATTCCGACTGGGTTTGCGGCAACCCAGTAAATAGTAATCAATCTAATTATAGAAGGATTACAAAACGCACCGATTTAGAAACGCTTACGCACGAATCTAAAAATAAACAAACTACAAACTCTCGCGAAGCTTCTAGACAGTAACGCTAGTCACGCAATGCTATTTTTCGTAACAGGATCCTTAAACCAAATATACCCTTATGGAGCTCAATAATGGAAAGTCAGTTGGATAAACTAGGCAGGAATCTCAAAGCGACGAGTACTGGACTTCGACAACAATCTATCGCCCGTCGAGACGAAATCAAAGTGAGCTGTATTTACCTGAAGTACATGGTAATTTGACACGATTGAGTTTCTTGTTGGCAATCATTTAGGACGAAATTGAGTGTTCACCTCTTGCACGCTTCAGGTAGTCATTAACACATTTTCTGACGGCAACAAACACAGTTTTGGGTTGGTTGGATGTCAAATTTGGTGTTGAAAGTGTCAATTCGTTGTAAGAAGTCTTAGTTGAAATCAGAGTCGCACACGATAAGCGTGCGTAGATTGTACCGATCACGTTTTGTTTACGTAAATGGTACGCAGGGAAATGAGTGTTGTGCTTCTTCTGCTGTGTGATAATAACAGGACGAACTTCTTTGTGGAAATTTAGTCTTTCACTGCAATTTGCAGTGGAATCCGTTTTTAATTTGAAAATATTTCCAGTGACAGTCTGTGGTTTTCAGTTAGCCGTGAGGTGGGGTCGAATTTCATACGAACGCGTGTCTGTTTAGTCAATAGTAAGCTAATGTATTTCAGTGGGTTGAAATCCCTGAACGCTAAGTTTTAAAGGAGATTCGAAAATGTGCAAAATGTTTCGCGAGTTTTGTTTAAGAATAAGTTAACGGTTTTCTGTTACTGGCCATGGCGTGAGTCACGGGTAATGCAACCTTTTCTCTTTTTGACATGCAACACATGCAAATGGCGAGAAAAACAACCTGAGATAGACTTTTCATGATTACAAAAGCAACAGGCAGTTAAAAGAAGTTTTCGCAACGGTCTACATAATAGACCATATTCGTATTCTTGGTATTGGACTGAAACTAGCTTGCAATGGAGGCTAATGCGGGGGAATATATTAGGAAGTATTTGCATTTGAAAAGATTCCCCCGCATTATCCTCCATTGCAAGCTAGTTCCAGTCCAATACCGAGAATACGAATATGGTCTATTTCTACACTCGAAAAACATTAAGAAGTAGATAAGATTTCATTAATTCTACTATAGACCGTAGACCGTTGACCGATGACGCAACCATTGCCTTTTTTTTGGACGAAAATGTATTTGTGCTCGTTACGATGTTCGCGTTGACACGGTTACGTATTAATAAGTTAATAAAAGACTGACAAGCTTATCATTCCGTAACCTGTTTATTTCCTTGGTTTGAATTCATCCTTTTCTTATGAACTAGAAGAGGGGTTTTGGGAAGAAGAGGTGGGTTTTCCATTCAGTGTCTCAACCTTTTTGCAATTGCTTGTAGGTCCATGGCCTTGGTGCGTAAGTAGCGGTTTCCGATTGGCTTAACAAGAATGAGCGAGACCAGTTTCACGAAGTGGTGTTACACGGTGAAACTCTTGTTTTCATCACTATTGTGATAGTTGCAGCCGCCTTTCAGTGCAAAAGAAGAAAGCGGTTTTACTTTAATTTTCCTGAGAAGTATCTCGCAACGAAAGTTCAACAACGTTTCATGAAACCGACCATGTTACACGGTGCAACGCCCGCTGAAACTTGTTTCGCATTGCCGTTGCACAGAAGTTTCAGCTAAAAGTTTCTAAGTGTAACAGCGACTTAAAAGTCATCCCGTTGCATACTTTCACTAAATTGAGCATGGGAAAACTTACACCTGATTAGCCATTGTCTCTAGCTCCATCCTGTAATGTCAGGGACCTGTCTCGGTGCGTACTCTTTTTTTTTTTTTGCATTTCAGGTAGTCAAGTTTGCGAATAAGTAAATTTTAAAAAATGGACAACTTCAATAATTAACGCCCCATCCACGCTTATGCGTTGGTTTTTCTACAAACCGTTTTCGAAAGCCTCGGTATTTGTCAGCGTTCACGAGCGTCTTAATGTGGATGACAGGTATGCGTTTTCAAACAAAAACGCATTGGTGTTGATGAGGCCTTACGACTGTCGCGGACAGGTTCAGCAGGTTGAACAACAGGTTCAGTTATAGAAATCATCGATTCGGAAGAGCCGCAAGCAAGTAAGAGCAGACATTTCTAGATTAGCACGTGAACCCCAGTTGTCAAACTGAATGTTGAAACTGAATACAGTTGGAAAATGTTAATAAAATCATACATTAATTCGGGTGCATGTTATGTGTTGCTAAAAACACGAGCACAATTCATCATGCGGACAATTTGTAGATAGGCCTAACCTTTAGTTCACTCACTGAAAAGATGGGTCCTAAATAACGTTGAATAAAGAATTTTGCAATACTTTTGTTTTTCAGATCATTACGTGAAAAACATCTCTACAATGAAATAGGCAGGAGTAATCGTAGTTAGGAGTTTTCGTAGAGCTTTTTCTGTCAGATGTAGCGTCTTTTATGGCATCTCTAGAAAGCAATCCATAACAACAAGGTCAGCCTTGCTAGCACCATAAATCGAGAGTCCACAGATCAATTTAGAGAGCACAACTGATTTAAAAAGAAGGTCAACATCTTTCTGCCCCATAGCCCTCTTAACTTAATCCCCTACAAACAGGCATTTATTAGCCTCGCATAATTTGGCCTTAACCTGTTTAGAAAATTTGGATTGGAAAGTTACACCTAATAAAGTTACACAATCATATTGCCTAATGTTAAATATTTTCGGGTATACTGAATTATTACATGTTCCCCCCGGCTTCCTCTTCGCCGTGTTGCCCCTTGTGGGGGAAAATGGCCACTCTTGGTGAAATTCCTTCACAGTGGTTAAACTAACTCTAGTCCTAGCACCAGTAATTAAATTTACCACGATTTGATTACAAAGTCTTGGCCGCTTTTAACTGACCATGACACGTCCATAAATAATGTAAAAATGCTGTGTCACCCAGATAAATGAAGCATTACATGTTACATATAATTTATTCGTTGCTGCATTTGTTATTATTAGGATGTCGAAAGAAATGAAAATGTACGAAATTCATACTTTTCTGGTGGAGTCTGTAATGTCATTGCGGAACACAAATCGCATTTGTAAACGTTTTCTCCTTAATACGTTTGATGTGCAGTGATTTCATAATGGAAGACTGTTTGCCAAGGCAGAACGAGTAGTCGACAAATCAATATTGTAAAATTCCGGTTCAGTTTCCGGTTCCGGAAAAATACAGATTCCGGATTGTTTATTTGCAAACAGGGTGAGAGTGAAAATTCGTACCCAAGTGAAAATAAGGCACTTAATGGAACGTTGAGTTCACTGGATTGTTTTACCACAGCTAACAGAAGAAAACTCTAAAAATTTTACAACAAACCAATGACGCAATCTTCACTTAGTGTTCTGAGTCGTCACAGGGCGTGAAGACGACACACTTCAGCGATATGTAGATTCATTTGTTGTGTACCTTAACGTGCAAATTTATGTATTTGATTTGTTCAGCAAGAAATGAGTTTTGATGATCAGAAGGAGGCTTAAAAGTTCTTTTTTTCATCACGATTTAATCCGCGGTTGTCGCGCCACAGTCTCTGAAAGCTAAGAATGGTGGGTGCCCAGTTGCGTGTAGTTAACATGATGTGATGTAATTTTAATAATTAAGATGCGTGGTATATATGATTCGAGATCTCCGTTGCGGATTCGTTTGTTCGATTTCCATGCAAACGTTGCATTGGTTTTGCTAGTTTTCCTTTTGCGACCAATGACACGACTTTTGCGAACTCATTTTATGAGGCAAAAAATAGCGCACATTACTTTTTACATACCAGTCAAAATGTTTAAATCCCTCTTAAATACACAAGCAGGATACGGGACTATATTTAGTTTAGTTCATGGTTTGACTTTCACGCCGGAGCGATCACCAGACTAAAAGCTAAATACCAATGTTCGGCGTGAAACCCATGAGCAACTAAACTAAATATAGTCCCGTATCCTGCTTGTGTATTTAGCTCTACCTTACGGCATCATGTGGAGTACTCTGGGCAAACGGGACGCATGATTTTGTTTTGCATAAATCCCTCTTAATGACGTGACAGTGATCGCCGTTCCTAACTTAACAGCGCAGTGGATGATTGTTCAAGATAAGTCATGATACGAGTCCATTCTCCCTATGTTAACTAACGTTCAACCTCTCTTGTCCACTGTGTAGACGTCAAGTACCCTTCCATCCTGAAATACCATGACAGGCTAGACATGAGAGCGACAGTATTATTTTCTTTGTTGAGTTTTGGTGGAGGCTTACTTGTGGTAAGTAACTTTTAAATTTAATTCCTCTTTTAACATAAATACTGTTTCACTATTTATGACGTGGAATGCCCATGGGGAAGAAATTTCTGTCGATTTTTGTTTCAAACTTTGAACCTGGTGAAATTTATTGCGTTTTCCGTTGTCGTTAGCAACCGAAAGGCTTTTATCGTTATACAAAAATTGGAACTGGAGTGCCGTACAGTGATGTGGAAGAAATACGATCTATTTATGGGTCTTTATTATTCCACTATTACCCAATTTTACCGTATTTGGTGAAGAGAACGCGCAAAATATGAGACGGTAATACACTGCAGTGTCCCGGTTTGACCGGTTTAGAACAGAGCAAGTATACAGACGGAACGGGGTTTTTCAATGAAAGAAATTGTTTTCAACACGATACAAAGCCCGAGAATTGACCTGGTCATCGCTTCAATAATCAATCAATAATCTTTATACACGATAAATATTTAAAGCGATGCTTCGCTTGTGGGGTCGCTTGTCCTTTGTCATTTCGTTTATACAATCAAATAAAGGACATTTGGCTGGCTTTCTGTGCTGTTTACATCGTTCGTAAGCGCCCTGAAGGACAGATGATGCATTTTTTTTAGAAACACTCTTATCAAATATGTGCAAAAATGACCCAGATGTAGGGTTACATTACTTCAAGACGCAGTGAGTTTTTTTTTTTTTGGAAAAAATATTTTTAACAAAATGAAGAAAGCAAGCTTGTTTTGATTGTTCACTAAAACTTCTTGACCCTCTTTTACTGCGGAACTGCCAGTCTGTATGACCAGCATATATAGGTACACATACAATGGATATGTAAACATAATGTAATCAGCTTTACATAACATTTACATAGCCAACCAGGCAGCAAATTACATTTCTGGATGCCACACCTGATTCTTTCTTGGACTTCTCAGAAGACACGTATAATTTCACTTTCCAGATGACTTTTACCTGTCAATTCACTGTCTACAACAAAATATGACATCACATCACACACAGTATTCTGTACTATAAGCGATCGAGCTAGATGTAAGTACATTCGTAGCTTTTGAGCCTTCCCCTTGTTCACAGGTCTCTGTTTTACCAATACAAAAACAAACCCAAACATTCATTATTTAAGCTAACCTTAGGCCTAATTAGACCTAAACAAGAGTTTTTAGGCCTAAGGTTAGCTTTAACCTGTGTTTTGAACCTGCCCTCCATTTTCAAATGGTACACTATAACTTTCCAATTTTTATATAATAATTACAAAAATAACCAAAAACCAGAAAGGCATTTTTTTGATAAATATTTCATCTGTCCTGAATTCTTCAGGGCACAATGGAAGGGGGAAGAAAGAGCTTCTTGTCTGGCTTTTCATTTCCTAAGACTTATAATCATGAAAGGACAAGACACAAATAAGTGTTATAACCCATCTTAAGAAATTTCTCAAATATTTTTATTAATAATAATACTTTTTATTTGATTTTATTGTTGCATATGGTACATGTATATTTGCAGATCATAAGGGACAATGCTTGTTTGTAAGTAGAGTAAATGTCAGACTGCTTTATGCAAAATAACATTCCAGCTGTTAGTGCTTATCTTACTTATTCTAATAAAGCTTTCAATGCCGGTAAATATGTACCTCATGTTAAATGGGAAACACTTTTCCAACAATTGTTTTTGAATAAAAGTAAACCTTCAAGGTTAAGAGGTGATCATTCTTTGAGATATTTGAGAAAGGTGCTAAGGCGGTGTTGGTTCGTAACTGTTTTGTTTTTAAGATAACCTTTAAGGGTAACCTTCATTGAAGTAAAACTTCACACGCAAAAAAAAGAGAAGTCATGATAATCCGGAAATAAAAAATGATGCTCACAAAAAATGGTGATTACATATATGCAAACGAACGACAAACTCTTCGACTCTTTGATGACATCGCTCCTTTTAGGAATTTGGTTTACAAGTAACAAAGAGGAATAATTGAGAACTTTCTAACATTTCGTGAGCTATCGGCTATTAGAAACATGACTCCTTTTCCCACTAACAATTATTTCTCACCTAAAATCGTTCGAGGAGGAAGAAGGAACGGGTGTTGTAGATTGAGATGTCGTACAAGTACTGTTTCTGTTTCCTACCGGACTTTCCAATTCGTTGAGAACTGTTCTCAGCACATTAGTAGTTCTTTGGAGAAGGCTCTCCCTATCAGTTTCTCTTGTATTTGGATTTCCTTGATCCATGAATGGATATCACAGGAATTTAAGTTCACGTCCTTATAATCACCGTAAATCCCTAGTTTTGCTCCAGCCAGTGCTGATTACGAGCTGTTCGTCATGTAATCATCACTGTGAGGCTTGGTCTCCCTTGCTTTAACCGCTGACAAAAGGTAGGTTGCGACTGAACCACAGATTACGATCCAACGAAATACTGTTTCCTCGGTAGTAGGGTGATTCAATATCGAATGCAGTAGAGAAATGAACCAATGGAATGACACTTATGACATAATTACTTAAGTACGATCTAATGGAACGTGGCTACAATCCAGTGGCATACAGGTACGATCAAATGGCATGCAGGTAACGACCAATGGCATATAGGTACAATCTAATGGAACCGCAAGCACCGGGTCCAAACCATGGGCCTTAGGTACCAAAGGGTTCACTTGGTTGACTGTGCCTGGAATTTTGTCGACGTACTTTTCAATTCTCTTCTCTATACTCACCAGAATTTGATCTTGATCTTCTGGATCCGCTACCTACTCCTTAATCGACTTGACCACGCAAGCAAGTGTGCAAATCCTACAGAATAATTTACAAATAAATATTATATTATTCTCCCCAGGCCACTCTCGGCCCAAACTTTGATATATTCACAAATGTGTAATACAGCACCAGTCACGCCAACGCAATTGTGTTAATGAAATAGATTTCTACAGAAAAATAGAGGAATTGAAAGGCTACCTAAAATGAAAAGACTCACAAAAAAATTGTTGTTTAGAAGATGATATTTACAACAAGGCCAAACATTTCTTGAAAGAAAAAACAGAGAAGCAACTCTGCCTTTCCGCCAACTGCCCCGCAGGAAACAAGGATCGATCTAAGCCGAAACAGTTAACAAAATGGAACAACATATAATAACTCGAAGAAAATTGGTTGCATGATCTCTTCAATGGAAACAACAAGAAAGTAGTTCCAAAACTGAAACTGTTTCAAGTCTTGTCCCAAGCACACAGTCGAATTACTCCACTGATTTAATTGAAAATCTGAGAGACAAATATTTGCATCGAGCTTTTTGATCCAGAGACCCTGAACTCCATCTCTGCCTGGTGCATTTAGGGATGAAACTATGCTTTAAAGTAGCCCTGTGGCCAAAAAATCAATTCTTAATTTTCTTTGGATTTCAAAACTATGTTAACTAAACACCAAGCGACCAAAGTTTTAAGCCTTGATTTCAAACAGACACCTGTTTATTTTAACTGGAATTTTCCTATTTAGTGGTCCGCCATTACTAACTTTAAGTTGTTGAGAGAGCTGGATCGAAGAAAAAATGACGTCAAAAGCTCACTAGTTTGAGAATGCAATGCGTGTGTACACCGCAGAATTAATATGCAGCACAGGAGTTTTGGGCTTTCAGACTTTTACACGTGTTTTGCATAGATAACAAGCTGTATTCACCCGCTGAAATTTTAAGCTAGTGAGCCTTTGACGTCACTTTTCCCTGGATCCAATCCTCTGAGATTTTGAACGTGAGTTATGGCAAACCGTGAAATCCAATACTTACTCAAAGTAAACGGCCTTTGGATAAAAATCAAAGCTCAAGATTTTGCCAGTCAGGTGTTAAGCAAACAAACTTTCAAAATCTGACGGAAAAAGGAAAATGATTTTTCTTTTATCACAGGGGGGCCTTAAGCGTCCAGTTGTATAATTGAACAAAGGGTACGTGCGTAGATTTCTTAAATTGTACTTAGAGGACTTGACATCAGGAAGAGGGCTTGTTAACCTTTTGTCTTCTTGGTGTTGAATGTTCTTGTATAAAGTCTGGCATTGGCCAAATCTGCGTTGGTGTTTTTTTTTCGACAAGTGGTAAGCACTTAAGAGCATACAATCGTTTGCTTGCTTTGGTACAGATGTTTCCCAGTGCCGTAGCTATGTACACATCTATACAATGAACTGTAACTTCATATAGCCATCAACGCACAAATGTTATTAGCAGTAATCGTTCAGAAATGCTGGGTAGCGCAACGTATAAAAAATATATTACTTGTACCTCGATATAACGAACATTTTGGTGGTTTTCCTCAAATTCGTTATATGGAGGTTTTCGATATAACGAACCAATTTCCCCAGTCCCGTGGTACTTCGTTAAATCGAGGTTCCAATGTACCATAATTTCTTATCAATGGTGCTCCGTGCCAGCGTCTTTGGCGCGCCAAGCTCCGCTAAAAAGAAAATCACCAATTTAACCTGGGTAAAACGGATTCAACCTGAGAACGGATTTAACCGGCAGCATCTTGTTCTCTGCAACCATGCTGTAACGCTCATGTGCAGCGCGAGGCTAAAAACATTTTACTCTTAGTGTTCCATTTGGATTTCGTAGTTAAGCCATTGTTTGTTCTTGTCATTTTTGTTCATTGGAGATACATTAATCATTTATGTGCCCATCTTTGACATGCTCTTCCTTGACTACTTGAGCTGTAAGAAAACAATGAAAACAATCAAGTTTTTAACTCAAGGCATTCTTGTAAAAAACAATTATCAGAATAATTCAATTTCAGTGATGTTACCATTTGGGCAAATTTCTATACAGGAACATTAACAGGAATTCTATGTTACAGCATTGACTCCTGGGAGTGAGACTTAAGGACGTTCGCGCCAATTGTTTCTGTGCATCCTTACTGCGCACGCAAATGCACACGCCACGTCATACACGAGCGCGCGCGCTAAGTAATAAAATGAGAACTGATAGGGCAAAAGGCCATTGCTATAGCTTTGCCTGGATTTAACGGTCTTGGACGTTCGGTGACCCTTATTTTTCTTTCCAGAAACGGATTTTATTTACAATTATCTCCACGTTGTCCAAAAATGAACAAAAAATGAATGTGGGAAGTTCAAAAAATTTCAAGATTTCTGCTCACGGGACATCAAATCCTGCCATCTTGCGGCTGCAAGGCGCGTGAAACTGTGGTCGCTAAATGCGAACTTGATCTTTAAGGGAACCTCACCAGTTGACTAAATTCACTTAATTAGTCCACTTAAACAATATTTGGCAGAGAAGATTTCACTTCAAAGATTTAATTGCAATATATTTGGGTTTACAGACACTGGCCTTATTCGATAACGAAGCCCTATTTTGTCACATTTTGGGTGTTTTTCCGGACATATTCTCTCCAAAACGAAGTCGGTGACCCCCCATTTTTTTACATTTCTGACATAACTAACTCATCATCTTACAGTGGTAAAAGTTTCAGAAGAAAATCAATGTTGAAAAAATTTCGCGCGAACGTCCCTAACAGATTTTAATGTGAAGTGCTAGTTTTGTACCTCATATGAACCATGCGAGCGTTAGTCCTACTAACGGAAATGGGCCCACCCACACAAGGACAGAGAAAAACTCTGACCAGGGTGAGAATTGTAGCTCAGTCGCGGTAGAACAGCGGTGATCTAACCCGAAGCTCGTGGGTTCAATTCCCACCCTGGTCAGATTTTGTCCATGGTACACAGCAGCTACGTTAGTATCTGTTATACAATGAAGACCTAAAAATGAAAAAATATCAGTAAGACCTGGAATGTGAATCTAAACAGCTACTTACAAAACTTACAAATTCAAAAACGCCTCCATGCCTTCGCCAAACTAGAACTTCATTCTTCGAAGACTAGACGAGAAAGGCGATCCCAAACTCCTAAAAACAGCTTTCTCAACATGACGGTGCAATAAACCAGACGAAAGGAATTCAAAGCATTCGAATCTATCAATCAGCGCAACGCGGTCGTTGTTATTTTTAAAGCCCAACCACACTGATTGGTATATTCGAATTGGCTGTTAGCATTCTATTTGCATCAATGTCATGTAACAAAAATCGTACGGCTTGATAATAGCCCGGGGTGGAGTTAATCAAATTGAGATAGCAGCAATCTTTTATCAAAGATAGCGTACCATGGACGTTAACCTAAATTGGTGCTAATGAGGCTTTGAACAACACGCCTCAAACCAATTTAGTTTTATATTAGAAATTCATGTTTTTTCTCTTTTGTTAGGGTTTGATTGAGTGCATTCAACCTTGTGAGACAAACCAGTTTCCTATCTTCTGGCCAAATGGTGGCTTCAAACGTTGCATAGATTGTGAACTATGCCACCCTGGATTCGGATTGTACCCAAATTGTGGAGAAAAATTAACGCATCCACCGAACATTAGCTGCAAACCTTGTGAAAATGGAAAGACATTTTCACAAGAATATGATTCCAGCGGGTGCAAATCCTGTCATTTATGTGCGCAGCATGAAAAAGTCACTCAGGATTGCACTCCTCGTTCTGACACAGTTTGCAGTGGGACTTGTGTTCAAGGTTATTTCTACCACAATTCAACTCGTGACTGCCGAAAGTGTTCACACTGTTGTAATGATGGAGAAGATGAAAAACAGCAAGAATGCATCAACCAGGGATTATATGTTACTCATCAACATTGTGCTCCGAGACCAGATAAGACATGTGGACCAACTCTAACTCCAACATTAACCACCGAGAGTGACCAACAACAGGGTCACGGTAAAGTCAGCTTGATATTATCAATTGTCGGAATCATCATAGGAGTGCTTCTCGGTGCAGGTTTTGCCGTTTACTGTGCAATACGTATTCGGCGGAGGAAGACCAGTCAAAGGAATAAGGGAAATGTTACAAATGGTAAGTTTTTAATTGTGTACAAGACACGATAAAATTATTTTAAGTGTAGTAGCTGTCCAAGACAATATAATTTTATCTGGAAAGGCAAAATTATTCAATCTCTAACTGGTCCATCCACAAAAGAGAAATCTCGGGGTCCTCAATGAGGAAACTACCAAACATGCTTTTTATATCTTCGACTCACAAATAACAACAACAACAACAATTTTATTACCTTGTTAAGTGGAAAGAAAAAGATTTACAAATATATAGCGGGAACAGTAATGGGTAAAAGTTACTAAGAATAACTAAAAAGCTAATCTAGCTGAGTAACATAATTAAATAATTGAACTGAATGCAGTTGGCAATGAAGAGTTGGTAATCTAAGAAAAATAAAAGTAAAAACAAAAATAATCAGTAAATGGAAAACAAGAAGAAAAGAGAGCTGATGAAAACTATGGATATTTGAGCGCTACTTGAAGTACATGTCACAGTATAGGTCACGCGTTACGTGTCACGTGTACATCATGCTACTACCATTTGCGTCCAACCTTGAAGCGTGATGAATTTTGCGCGAAGTTTCACTTTTCAAACGTTAAAGCTTCATTTACACTACACTGTACACACTAGCAAGTTTTCCTTGACAAGTTTTCCTTGAAAAGTTTTTCCTTGACAAGTTTTCCTTGGTAGTGTAAATGAAAAATATGACAAGTTTTCCTTGACAAGTGCACTTGACAAGTAATTTACACTAGCAAATATCGTCCTTGACAAGTTTTTCCTTGAGAAGTGTCCTTGTTCAAAAACTTGCATGCTAGTTTTTGAACAAGGAACCTTGACAAGGAAAAACTTGTCATATTTTTCCATATACACTGCCAAGGAAAACTTGTCAAGGAAAACTTGCTGGTGTAAATGAGGCTTAACGGTTTGTCCGGTTATGTATCACTTTTGACCAATGAAACGTTTGCGGTTATGTTGTGAAATTGACAACGTTTTTGAGGTTGTTAGTAAAACGCATAACGGGTAACGGTGTAACGAGAAACTGGGTAACTTTTTTTTCATTTTTTCCCGACGCTGTGGTTAATTATTTTAAAACCAAAAAGACCGTAAAAAATTAAACAGAGAAAAAAATGGTAAATAAAGACCTGGCCCGCGTTGGTTCTTGACGTCTTTGATGTTTGTCAGCTTCTTTGACGGGCGAGTGCCCTGCTTAAGATGCAAGTGGACACGCCTCAAATCCGGGCAGTCTAGCTGCGACTGGAGCCAGGCGTAACGGCTAATGAAAGGAAGGGGGCATCTTCCCCTATAAAACATCATGAACAGATATGGGACGTACAGCCAGGTCTTCAGCATCGGATACAGACTTGGCAGCGAGGGTCGTCACAAGCTGGTGCGTTACGACAAGCGAAGTCAGAAGGTAGGTTCGCAGAACCGGCCAGATGAAGCAGCGTGACTTGGTAGAGGTTAACAGATGAAGTCACCCGAGGACTGGAAGAGAACTGGCCAGGGCAGAGCTTGTCAAAGGCCTGAACACACGGCTTGCTATCAGTCAGCACATAAGTCTTAGACTTTGATTGAATTATATAAGGGGCGAAATGCTTGACAGCTGCCGAAATAGATAATGCTTCTATTTCACAAGGCAATCAGGAAGCTTGATGTTTTTTAAATTTGGCACTGAAATATCCGGTGAGGTCTGGTTGGAGCTTCTGGTCACGAAGAACATAAAGAGTGGCGCCAAGGCCATTCATCTTGACAGAACCATCGATCTCGATCCAGAGCTGATCATCAGGCTTGGGAGGAGTGATGGATTTGTTAGACGATAGGGCTTCTTGACAGGAGCGGAAATGCACCAGAAGCTCGTCAGACCAGGGGATCGTATCCTGAGACTGACGACGAGCCGTAAGGGACTCGAGAGGAGCGAGGAGCTTAGCAACTCCACTAAGGACCCGGCCAAGCATTTTGTACGAACCAACAAAAGCACGAAGACCGCGGACGTTCTTGGGAGGCTCGCAAGAAGCCAGTGGAGCTACACGGAGGGAGAAGGACGGATCGAGCCTTGAGACCATATCCATATAGGCAATGTGGTGGCCCAGTGGTTAGCGCGCTTGCCTTGAGATCCGGGGATCGCGGGTTCAAGACCCGCTCTGACCACTCGTTGAATTTGATCCTGGTAGTCACTGGTCCAACTTCCCAGCTGCACTTGTAAATAGCCAACTGGTTTGCCTTCGGCCAGTTGGGATTCTTAACAGTTGTAGTTGTTGTGATCTGTTGTTTCGTTGATTGTGTTTCATTGGCCCTGAAAAGCCCCTATAGTATTGTATGTATTGTATTCTATCCAACCCGCTGGTCCATGAATATTTCCTGATCTATAGGTGCATGTAAATATGCAGTCTTAACGTCCATCTGGTGGACCGTGAGGTTGTATTGTACTGCAAGTTGCATAAGGACTCTAACTGAGGCAGTATTAGCCGTTGGTGCGAAGGTTTCTTGGTAGTCTATCCCTTCTACTTGGCTATACCCTTTAACTACATATCTGGCTTTAAGTGTTTCAGACCCTTCTGCATTTTCTTTGATGGCGTAGACCCATTTCTAACCCCCTCCTCCCCCCACTGGGTTCTTACCCATAGGGAGTGTGGTTAACTGAAATGTATTATTCTCTTTGAGTGATTTCATCTCCTCTTCCATTGCTTGTCTCCATTCTGTAGCACGAGGCGAGTTCATGGCCTCTGCATATGTTTGTAGTACTCCACAAACCCTATAACAGTAATCAGTACTGTTATAAGCTAAGTCGTTACCATCATTTAGGTCAGTATAAAATTCAGCTAAGTACTTAGGAGGCTTCCTTTCCCTTTAAGGGTACCTTCTAGCCTGAATGGGGTTACCTGCAACCTGTTCATCGTTTTCATCCTTAATTAAACGTCTGGGTCATCTGTGTTGGCTTCACTGTTTGGGATGTCAACCCTTTCATTTTGGTCTTTACCAGTTGGGGTGTTCGTGTCAACCTTGCAGTCAGGGTTGGCTGTTTCAGCCTCGTTTACTGGCAATCTGCATAAGCCTGAGTCCTCATATGGCAAGTCGGTTTGTGTTTGCTGTTCTACACTGTCTTTACTAATAAATCTGATAAGTCTGTGTTTTATGACCTTACCATTATCTGGGTGATACACCAGGTATGCGGGGCTATTCATATCGTAGCCCACAAACACCCCCTTTGTACACCTTGAGTTTAACTTCTTATGATCATGGTTGTATGCGTAAGATTCTGATCTGAACACTCCCATTCTGGAAAGATCAGGTTTTGGCCCAGTTAACATGAAATAGGGCGTATTCTTTATCCTAGTATTATAACACCTGTTCCAAATGTGGGAAGCAGTCTGAATGGCATACGGTCACATACTTTTGGGCAAGTGCTTCTCAATGAGTAAACACCTACCTGTTTCGAACAGGGTTCGCCAGTGTTTCTCAGCAGTGCCGTTTTGATGTGGGGAATAAGGAGAGGATGTTTCATGTTTTATGCCTCTCTCCCTAAGGAGCGTCTGAAAAGAATTGCTCGTAAATTCTGTCCCATTGTCAGACCTCATGCACTTAACTTGGCCATACAGGGGAACAGCCAGCCAGGAACTTTTCTGTCACCTGTACAGTATCGCTCTTATTTTTGAAGAAATAAACAAATACGGCCCCAGAGAAATCATCGGTGAAGGCGATGCTATACTTAAAACCTTCCTTACACACTGGGTTCATGGGACCGGCCAAATCTGTGTGTACCATTTCTAAAGGTTTTGCAGCTCTAGCATCCGGTCTTCTATTTCTATTATTGACAAACGTTCCTTCTATGCACGTGTTACAATTAAACTTAGATTTATGTCAACTACCAGATATATATACAATGGCCTAATATTTCATTCCATGCGTGGACGTCATGCGAGACGCTTATACCTTATCACTATTGTTATCATACTGTTCAACAATGTTCAAATAATATAACTGGCCATGTTCCTCGATAGCGAACGTGGTGCCATCCTTATGAACAAGTTCGTTATGGCCTCGTTGGAATTTCAGTTGTGCTCCATTTGATGTGGCAGCTTTCACCGAGAAGATATCTTGGGGATATGAGGGTATGAACAATGCATCTTTCAGCGCAGTTTTTACATGCCTCCCATTCACATCTTTCAGTATTACCTCTGCAATTTCCTCGTTTGACTGCTATATTCATAGTCTTCGTTCCATCCGCCAACTCCATCTTTTAAAAATTATTTGTGACAGTGTGGATGTACTCCTGTGTCAACCATTAATCCTGTCGGTGTTCCCCTTAAATGGTTTTGGTTTGCTCGCTGAAAATGGTTTGTTTTTTTTCTGTCCTTCCGGTTGTGTGCCTTCTGCATTCGCCGTCAGTGAGAGTGGTGCTCTTGTGATAACTGCACCACTTCGTCGCTTCAGATTTTCCCGGACAGTCTTTAATAAAATGGCCACTTTGCCTGCAACCATAACATTTCTGCGGATGTTGGGGATACTGTCTTCATCACTTGATCTGCTTTCACTTTTGTGATGAATTTCTCCGTTTCTTCAAAACTTCTTAGCTGGACTTTCAACTCGGTCAATGTTATTTCACTTGTGCTTTGGGTGATGTGAATTGCCAGTGGTTTATAAGATTCTGGTATTCCTTTAAGGATCGTGTCTATAATCAATCCATCGCTGAGGGTTTCCTTGGCGTTTCTGAGAGCCGTGATTGCTTTTTAAGCCCTAATCAAGTACTCTGTAACTGTCTCGTTCGTTCCCATCTCGAGCGACGTCAACTCGGTGTAGAGCGTTATTATTCGCGGCTTACTTTGGCTTGCATAATGCTCTCGTAAGATCTTCAGAGCCTTCTTACCGTCATCGGCAGCATCCCTCATTACTAATGAGAGGCTTTTGTCGTCTAGGAATTGTATAAGTTCCGCATAACATTCTTCATTTTTGGCTTCGTCGGGCGGGTCTTCCGACGGTAGAATTGTCGTCTTCAGTTTTAGCATTCGCAAGTGCCCAAGGAATTTGGCTTCCCCAAAACTCGTAGTCAGTCTCATCTCCGTTGAAAGTCAGTCTTTTCCACCTCGAGTCTGACCTGGGCTCATAACCTGTTGAACTCATTGCTTCCACTGTTGTTTTTATTGCAATTATCAAGAGCACGAGGGAACAAGAAGAAGGAAGTTACCTATCATGCACCTAATTTACAATGACGTAATGTATAAAAACATAACGCAACATATCAGAAAGCTCACTAGCACGTCCTCACAGGCAACAGTGACTCACGTTAAGAGCATCTTTGCAGAACACGGCATTCCAGCCCAACTGCTTACCGACAATGGACCGCAGTACGGCTCCAATGAATTCAAAGATTTCTATGGTATTAAGCACCTTACCAGGTCCCCTCATTATCCACAAGCAAACGGGTCCTCTGAACGCATGGTACAGACAGTAAGGAACAGACTGACAAAGTGTGACGAAGAAGGAGGAGATCCATACCTTGCACTGTTATCATACAGAGCCACACCCATCGACCACCAGGCCACCCAGGCCAGCCCGTACGGATACTTGACGACCATACCAAGACCTCGATCGCACCTCGTCAAAAACAATACCACAGACGGTGTATACCGACGCACAAGGTCGCACCTCAGGCCAGACACAGCAAGTTCCTCTGCAGACAGTCCCACACCAGTCCAAGTACCCCGGGGGGGGGGGGGGGGGGTACTCCCTTATAAGGGCTTAATGGGGACGTGCGGCCAGCCAGGGTATGTTTTTCGGGATTTTTGTCTTGAACAGGGTATCGAATTTATCATTTTTTGTCTTAATCAGGGTATCGATTTATCAATTTTTGTCTTAAACTGGGTTAAATGTCTTAAACAGGGTATCAAAAATCGGAATTCTGTCATAAAATGGGTAGGAAAATCAATGATATTTGTCTTAAACAGGGTCAGGGTATGAGGGGCCGCGCTGCACCTCCCCAACCAGGGATACATCGAGTACCCCCCCCCTCCTCCCCGGGCCAAGTACCCACACCAGTCATGAGATCACCATCACCATTTAGGGACATGAAGTCGCCCGCAAGTGCAGACGATCAACCACCAGGAGACAGTCCAAAGCCCAGACCCCCTGCAAGCATCGAGCTGCATCCACAGACAAGTGGCGAATACAGGACGAGATCCAGGCGGACAGTGAAACCACCAGATAACCTAAACATTTAAACGAGCGCTATTGTTTCGCGTTATAGCGTTAAGTTCGGTCGAGCTTAACTTTGGAAAAGCGCTTTTGTTCCTCGTTACAGTTAAGTCCTACAACCAAGGCATTTTACAGTTTCTATATGAACATTGATTTAGTATCAGCTCATTGAAGATCTCTATTGCCTTATTCATTGTTGTAAAGAGGGGAATGTCACAGTATAAGTCACGCGTTACGTGTCACGTATACATTACGTTAAATAGTCGGCTCCAGGTGTAGCGGCCATGTTACAATTGTAATAAATGTAAAAGAAAGGAAAACAGTAGAGAGAGAGCTAATTATCTAAAAGGTTAATCTATAATATAATAATCTTGAGTCTCAAACATTTTATCCCTATAAGTGCAAGATCATGATGGACCAGAGATGGTAATCATTGGAAGATCAAAAGGATCATTAGAAGACAATGAAGGTTATCCTGAGCCCCGCTCTTCCAAACCACCTGTATATCCCAACGTGACAGATTTCCACGCTGATGATGAATCGTTGGTTGTACAAGATAAACCCCCCAAGCGAGAGAGAAAAGAGAAGAACGGTAAATAAAAGCCATTATGACAAAATTAATAATATCTCTCATGTTGCAATGATTAACCAATTTAGGTGGTCGCATTTCATGTACAGTACAGCTTGCTTGAATTCCTGATGTAATTTAAAAGCTAATATATTAATTTACAAAGAGGTTAATTAGCACCATGCGATCCTTGTTTTCTTGGTCCATGCTACAAGTTGGAGCATGTCAATTTATAAACAGAGTGAAGCCATAAACCGAAGATTTAAAATGTGGGCCGTGATTTACGGCACAGTCCTCTATTCATGGCCCGTTTTAAAGTGGACCACATCCTGGTATCATTCATGAAGGCTTAACTAACCGATAAGTCAATGAACAGCTTGTAGAACCACCAGTCCTGAGTTTCAAACTAAGTGATATTTGATTGATGTTTCTTTTTCAGATATTTTTATAACTTGTCTGCTTACCATACGACCAGTCCGGCCTGCACATTACTATTTCTCCCTTCCCTTTCTTGCTCTTTTTCCCTGTTTTTCCCTTGGGAAGTAAGGATGGCCCTGTGGTAACCTCTCCTGACCTGGGATCGCATCCTAGGTTTGCATGTGGGTTTCAGTCGATCGCAATCTTACTCCGAGGATTTTTGTCCGAGCACTCCGGTTTCCCCGGCTCCCTTAACGAAAATCGACTCCCAGCTTATTCGTTAATCTGGCTGTGGTGTTGTGCTCCCCGATCATGCACGGGTCGTGTTCAGGGATCGAGCGCCAAGCCAGCTGCACAGCTCCTTCGGTCCGACCTCGTTGAGATGCCCCCTTAGCAATTCAGTCTCTGATTGCGAGAAAGCGGGGCGATCGGCAGGTTATATGTATTATCATCATTATTACTTTTCGTCACCATTATTCAGCCCGTTTCCTCGTGCTCATGCTTGCTCTTTCTTCGCTGCTCATCACAATAAGTTTTTAAACAGATATAATCCCCATTGGTAGGTAGAGAGTTAATTATCTAAAAGGTTGAAAGTATTAATTTTCAGGTTAGCCACATGCTTTAACACTTAAAAATAATTATATATACAGCTAATCTTGAATATCAAACATTTTATCCCCATAAGTGCCAGATCGTGTTAGACCAGAGACGGCAACCATGCCAAGATCAAAAGGAATGCAAGACAAACGCAATGAAGGGTATTCTGAGTCCCGCCCTTCCACACCACACGTATTTTGCAACGTTACAGATTCCCACGCTGATGATGAATCGCTGGTTGTACAAGATAAACCCCACAAGCGAGAGAAAAAAGAGAAGAACGGTAAATACAAGCCATTATGACAAAATTAATAATATCTCTCATGTTGCAATGATTGACCGATTTAGGTGGTCGCATTTCATGTACAGTACAGCTTGCTTGAATTCCTGATGCAATTTAAAAGCTAATATATTAATTTACAAAGAGATTAATCAGCACCATGCAATCCTTGTTTTCTTGCTCCATGCTACAAGTTGGAGCACGTCAATTTATAAACAGAGAGTGAAGCCATAAACCGAAGATTTAAAATGTGGGCCGTAATTTACGGCACAGTCCTCTATTCATGGTTTTAAAGTGGACCACAACCTGGTATCATTCATGAAGGCTTTAAGTTGCTAGGTCACGCTATTTTAGGTAATTTGTTTAATTTTGTTAATTATGAGCTCTAAACGTCAAATTGGCAGAACAAGAGTCTTTCATTTGCAAATCACGGCCACATAACAACTGAGAATGGTTTTCCAGCTTTGTAAATGACATTTTGATATAGACTGTTATAAATTTGAAAAAAGGTGGGCCGACGTTTTTCAAATTTACCCAAACTCAATCCATTTCAATCCTCTCCAGTTTTGTCCATCCATGTCCCTTCTTGGATCCCTGTATTTTGTTAGAGATCTTCTATAGTTTTGAACAGTTATTTTGATATTTTAGTGAATTCTATGACCTTTCGATCAGCGCTGAAATTGCCTAAAATTGCGTGACCTAGCCACTTCAACTAACCGATAAGTCAATGAACAGCTTGTAGAACCACCAGTCCTGAGTTTCAAACTAAGTGATATTTGATTGATGTTTCTTTTTCAGATATTTTTATAACTTGTCTGCTTACCATACGACCAGTCCGGCCTGCACATTACTATTTTTCCCTTCCCTTTCTTGCTCTTTTTCCCTGTTTTTCCCCTGGGAAGTAAGGATGGCCCTGTGGTAACCTCTGCTGACCTGGGATCGTATCCTAGGTTTGCATGTGGGTTTCAGTCGATCGCAATCTTACTCCGGGGATTTTTGTCCGAGCACTCCGGTTTCGCCGGCTCCCTTAACGAAAATCGACTCCCAGCTTATTCGCTAATCTGGCTGTGGTGTTGTGCTCCCCGATCATGCATGGGTCGTGTTCAGGGACCGAGCGCCAAGCCAGCTGCACAGCTCCTTCGGTCCGACCTCGTTGAGATGCGCCCTTAGCAATTCAGTCTCTGATTGCGAGAAAGCGGGGCGATCGGCAGGTTATATGTATTATCATCGTTATTACTTTTCGTCACCATTATTCAGCCCGTTTCCTCGTGCTCATGCTTGCTCTTTCTTCGCTGCTCATCACAATAATTTTGTAAACAGATATCATCCCCATTGATAGAGACAGAGGTAATTATCTAAAAGGTTGAAAGTATTAATTTCAGGTTAGCCACGTGCCTGCGCACTTAAAAATAATTATATATACCTCTAATCTTGAATCTCAAACACTTTATCCCCATAAGTGCCAGATCGTGTTAGACCAGAGACGGCAACCATGCCAAGATCAAAAGGAATGCAAGACAAACGCAATGAAGGGTATTCTGAGTCCCGCCCTTCCACACCACACGTATTTTGCAACGTTACAGATTCCCACGCTGATGATGAATCGCTGGTTGTACAAGATAAACCCCACAAGCGAGAGAAAAAAGAAAAGAACGGTAAATACAAGCCATTATGACAAAATTAATAATATCTCTCATGTTGCAATGATTGACCGATTTAGGTGGTCGCATTTCATGTACAGTACACCTTGTACGGCAATACAAGTTGGAGCACTTCAATTTATAAACAGAGAGTGAAGCAAAAACTAAAGATTTAAAAATGTGGGCCGTAACTCATGGTACAACCCTGAACTCGTGGTTTTTAAAGCGGGCCACATCCTGGCATAATCAAGGCTTAATTCAACGAAAAGGTCGATAAGTCATGAACACATTTTAGAACCATCAGCCCTCAGTTCCGAACTCAGTTACTTTAAAATCTGAATCTGTTTTAAATTTCCTGAAATGAATGTAGCTGATGGTTAATTTTTTTAAGACGTAATCAATCATTGTTTTTATTCTAAGAGCTCTTTAACGGCCGTCAGGGGCACACAAAAGAAACTGACGGAAGCAGCCTGCCAAGACATTAAGGCTCGTTTTAAACTATGATGTTTAGGCAGGCCTAAAAGCGGAGCTCTTTGCTTATTATTGATTTATGATTTTGGTTTCAGAAATTTTTATTACTTGTCTGCTTTCCATACGACCGGTCCGGT
>NC_090872.1:21046959-21049459 GCF_036669935.1 Montipora foliosa
ATAGGATTTATATGCTTATTAGTATACATGTAATTACTGAAAGTTCTCTGCGCTGATTGGTTGTCATTGAGATGATTATTCTTACGTGATAATCACCTAAGCGGTTTTTCAAAATAGCCACAAGCTGTTTTGTTGAGGTGACAGACGAATAAATTAGTTGTTTTAAAGAAAATGTGTATTATTCAAATAATCAACTATGTAATAGGCGATTTGCATGATGGCATCATTTACTAAGAAATTGAGTTGCTTCTATTGTCAGGCAAATTTAAATTATTGTTTCCGATATTCCCTTAGACTCTATGAATGTTGGTGAATAAAAACCTCAACTTCATCTCGGTTTTTATTAACCGATATTCACCTTGCCTTTGGCGAATAATAATTGTTAATAATTATTATTTGGTGTTCATACTAATTTTTAGTGTTAAAGAATTTTCAGTCAGGGGTACGCATCTAACTAAAGCTGTAAGGCTTATTACTATTATTATTATTATTATTATTATTATTATATAATGTACCTGAAGTGTTTGCATGCTTCCAAAGATTTACTGCACAAATGTTTTTGTAGCCGTTTTGCAAACTTACAATTATAAATGTGAAAAAGTTGACCAATAAGGTTACTCTGTTACAGTAATGTACTTTTCTGGGCTGTTCCACAACTGATCATGGTTTCTGCAAAAATATTTGCGAGGAACAGCAACAAAAACCTCGCACAGATCGATGGCATTTAACAGTCAAGGTTACGTGACGTGGAAATTGTAAATCCCAGGTGTTAAGAAAATTCAACTTTGTGGCTGAAGTTCACTCACAGTTCATCTGCAGCAAGAAACCCAGTGGACGATTTTATACGATCAAAGTTGTATGACCGCGTTACAGTTCTCAATAACGTACAACGGCCAGCCAAACTTATTTTCAAAAGCAAAAACCTTTCGTCCATCAAGACCAAGTTGCTCCTGTAGTTCCCGAGAACAAAGAAGAGTTTCGTTGCCAGTTCGCTAGTTTCTGTAAGATTTTTAAACAATCTGGGGGCAGACCAACACCCAATGTCAAGAAAATTCACAGTAGCCAAAACCAACAAAATGATACAAGAGGACGCATTGCTACTTGACATGCAGACTTGCGAAGTAATCAATCGTGTGTCCTCGACCGTTGATTTGGAATCGCTGAGTGTTCTCTCCGACCTTGAAAAAAATTCCTCTGGCACCCAGGGTATGAGTCGGCTAACTTTCCAAAAAATTTGACGAATGCTAGAGTGTTATTTTCCACTTCGATCACTGTCTCGATCACTTCGAATCTTTAGAGTTTGCGCAGGCGCAGTTACGCGAAAAAAGCCATTTTACGTCATTATTCTCTAGCCAATCAGCGGTTTTTGCGCTCTGTCGACATCGATGCGAAAACCGAAACAGCCGCCTCGAGCGAAAATAGTGGGCGGAAAAGTACTTTACAACTGGCAAGTGACTTTCTCACATTATCACAATGTTTATAGTTAATAATAATTGTCAATTTTTCAAGAACCAGTTCTTATTCTGTAATTTAAGTAATGAATTTCGTTTATGAACGATGTTAATTTTCATTCGAAACGCAGCATTAGTAGAAAACGTCTAACCGCTATTTTCGATTTAAAAAAGCTTTTTGAAGTTAAGTTAGAAGTATTGTATAAACATACCATTTGTATTGGGGTTTCCCAATGATGCAAGAGCTTGATGATGACTGTAAAAGTCGAATTTTTTATTAAATACTGTTGAACTTGAAGTGAAATATTTGTACAATCATTTGAATGCGGCGGTAATTTGTTTGCGTACGTCAGCAACCCAATTCAGTGCAATGACGTCAATTTCAACTTTAGAACCAACCACAGGCCGCAAAAGTGAGACGGCAATACCACGAAATATTGAAGGCTCGCCCATAAACAAAACTATAAGAAGATCGCGATACTATTATTTATTGTATGTGAACAATAATTTTTAGTGTTTGGGGTTAAATGCGCAGCTTATTGATGAGGGTTAGGCACTTATTTTGAATGGTTTTCTTTCATGTAATATGTGGTTAGGGGCACTGCATGCATTTTATTAATTAGGGTTAAGCCTCTCAATTAGGCTTACGCACTTATATAAACCGGTTAGCATTTCAGGAGGTGTATGACAACTGCAGACTGCCTACAAATAGCGCTGATAAACAATATTTAAGTCTATAAAAGCAACCATTTCAAATAGCGCTGAGAAGCAGTATTTAAGTCTAAGCACCCATTTTAAAACGGTTAGCTTTTACTGCGAGTTAGGGTTAGTCTGCTGTCTGCAAGTGTCAAACACTGCATTTCACGGAAGGGATTGACACGCATTGTAGTGATTGGAGTAATCAGTTATTTGCAGTGTTAAGTCTAACCGTTGTCTTGGTTTTTGGGTTAAGAATATTGGTTCATGGTTGGTGGAAGTAAAGCATTCTTTCACATTTAGGAGAAAGGGGTTTAGTTTGTAAAGAAGCTGTGGTGCTGTGTCAGTGAGGA
>NC_090872.1:21071959-21076959 GCF_036669935.1 Montipora foliosa
TGCAAAATTTGTTTTTGATTCAACAGAAAACTCAATCTCAGGCTCTGATGGGAATAATTGAAAAACTTGTACCCAAGTGACCTTGTTGAGGCCTGAAAGTACATTTGCTTAGTTGTTTTAAAAGACATGATCTGATTTTCTTGTTGGAATTTTATAAAGGATGTGATTAAGGAAGACATCAGGAAGGGAAATGATGAACATTCACCATAACAAGCTTTTAGTCACCCCTGCAAATTTTTTTTACTGTCCATCCATTGATATTTAGCATTTGTATGATCCTCTGTGCATGCAATTCATTCACCCCAAGAACTGCTACTTCTGATAGAAAACATATGTTTTAAGCATGTGTTAAATTTCTGTCATTTTCAATAATGTGAATTGCCCAAACATTGGTGCCATGTACTGGGATAATTTGCACATGGCCATATGTAATGATTGATTCATTTATCTTAAAAGCAAGAGGCAACTTGGAATCTACCCCTCCCCCCAGTTTTCTTTAATGTGTTAAGATTAGGTCGGTAAGATTTTATGAGATCATAGAGTACAAATTGGTAAACAATTTCATGTCTTATGCCATTAAACCTTTAAAAAAGGTCGACTAAAAAGAAGCATTAATTGTACTTTTCTCCAGAAAATTGTTTTAATCTTAAATTAATCTTTTTACAGTAGCTACAACATTTCTCTTCAAAAAGTTACAACACCTTTTCAATGTTTGTGGTGTAAAAAAGGCTCACAACGTTGCAATGACTTAGCATATATTAAAGTTTATCATTATTATATGGAACACTATTCTTCCTTTTTGGCTGGATGTTTTATCAAGTCCAATTAGAACAATCAAGCAAAATAATCCTCTAGTGATGGAGGATCTAAATCAAAAAACTGAGATGTGGTATTTCCGTAGAGGCATGTCAGTGCATTGTGCAGAATCCCACAGACAATATACATTTTTCCCACTTGACTTAGACCTATTTTTAAATTCTTTTTAAAGTCTAAAAATTTAAAATAGTTCATTATCTCCCCGAAAAGCCACTCAACAGAGCTGCGAACAGCACTCATGGAATGGTTATAAGCCTGCATTTGCGGGGTTAAAACTCGATGCCTGTAAGGTGCCTGAAGATGCACCCTAAGGGGGTAGGCTGGATCGCCATAAATACACATAGCCTGTCCAGTGGTTGAAAAAGCATGTGTTTGGAGGCTGTCATACAGGTGTGATTCTGCCAGCATTGCTGCATCGTGCATTTTTCCTTCTGTTGAATGAAAAATAAAATGCAGTAAAACATCAAAAACAGAGAGCTCAAACATCATTAGTTTACTTTCAAGTCAAAAAAGATTTGAGTGAAAAATGCCGAAAGGACTTATTTAATACTATATTGTGTATCTTAAATTGTCCGGCCCCCAGGAAATGATCGGAAAGTGCCTTACCTACTGGCCTATAGAGGTGTGCAATTAAGCCATTTGGAACCACAACCGATTGATACTTCAACCCATGTACACGCTTATGCCCATTGTATACCAAGCGCTGGTTTTCTCCTGGTCTAGATATTGGACGAACAGTTCCGTCAACAAAACCAAAGCAATTTGTAAGTGGTGCTCCTTTGTTAGAAATTACATCAGCGTAGCTTTCGAGCTGGATGGCACTCAAAACGGTTGGATTCCAATCCATGATACGATGCCTGTGGTTGTCATATACCCAATCCATCACAGTATTATTTATCATACAGATTTCTGGGACTGGCCTTCCAAATATCGGGATCATGTCGGAGTAGCGACAAGGGTAGGCAAATCTCTTGAGAAGAATACAAAGGCCCTCAGTTCCATCACATACTGTTCCTTGATCACATTTAAATACAGCAGGAATTTGCAGTGCATCTTCAAGGCGAGTCATGTGATGCTTCTCAACCCTTAAATTGGCTGTACACTCAGCTCTATTTTTGTCCGGCAAAGAAAATGTCGGATATTCTTGGTAAGGAAAATCTGACTTGCTTTCCTCATAGAGCAGCAAGAATTCTGCATCGGTAATAAAGCCCATTGCATGACTTAAACACAACATTTCTCGAGTTTCCCTGAAAGAAGCCATATCAGTGAATTCGAAAAACTCGTCGCGTCGCTCGCAAAGAATCTTAACTTAATTTTCCCGCCACGAACGCTGTGTTCTCGACCCAGGCTCTCTTCGACGGTCGCGTACTTCAAGGCGTCCGCGTCCCCGTATCTTAAAGTCCCTATTATTAGCATGTCGAACGAAATGAAAATGTACGAAATTCATACTTTTCTGGTGGAGTCTGTAATGTCACTGTGGAACACAAATCGCAGTTGTAAACGTTGTCTACCTAATACGTTTGATGTGCATGCAGTGATTTCATAATGGAAGACTGTTTGCCAAGGCAGAACGAGTAGTAAACAAATCATTATTGTAAAATTCCGTTTCCCTTTCCGGATCGCTAGTGATTCCATTATTTTCCACCCGCCCAATGCAACAGCAGAGTGAGACGGTAGGGAGGTCTTATTGAGGTATTTTCTTTCGTCCTAGCACATGCTCGAAGTGAAGATTCATACCTAAGTAAAATTAAGGCAGTTAATGGAAGGTTGAATTCACTCGATTGTTTTACCACAGCAAACAGAAGAAAACTCGCTCTAAAAAATTTGCAACAAACCAATGATGCAATCTGCACTGAGGCATCACATGGCGTCAGGACGACACACTTCAGTGATATATGTAGATTTATCGTATGGATATCTTGACGTAGAAAATTTATGTATTTGATTACTTCAGCAAGACATGAGTTTTGCTGATCAGAAGAAGGCTTCAAAGTTCTTCTGTTAACCACGATTTATTCCGCGGTTGTCTACAGTCAAAAGGTAAGAACGGAGGGTGTCCAATTGCGTGTGGTTCAACCGTGATGTGTGCTTGATCCAATTTTTATTAAGATTCGTGATATGATACGAGATTTCCGTTGCTGATTCGTTAGTTCCGATTTCTATGCAAACGTTGCAACGTTTTCGTCAGTTTTCCTTTGCGATCAATGACAAGGCTTTTGCAAACTAATTTGATGCAAAAGATAGTGCAACTTTCTTTGCATACCGGTAATGTTTAAATCCATTTTGATGACGTAAAGTCATTTAGTGATCGCAGTTCCTAACAGCGCAGTACACGATTGTTCAAGATACGTACATGATACGAGTCCATTATTAACCGTAAGTTAACTAACCTTCAACCTCTCTTGTCCGCTGTGTAGAAGTTACGCACGCCTACATCCTGTGATACCACCACTGGCTAGCGTCGGTGACAGACATGAGGGCCACAATATTATTTTCTTTGTTGAGTTTGCTTTTGGTAAGTAATTTTCAAATGTAATTTCTCTTTGAACAAAAATATTGTCTATCTCTTTTATGAAATTCTGTAATGACACAATCAGTTTATTACCTGGAATGCCCATGGGGCTGAATTTCAAATTTTTGACCTAGTTTAAATTTTTTGCATTTTCTTTTTCTGACAACGTCATGCCAAAAACGGAAGTGCTGTGCGGTCATGTGGAAGAAATACGATCTATATATATATATATATATATTTATTATTGTTATAAATCAACACATTGTGACAATGTCCAAATATGGTCATAGCGCGCTCAATATTCGTCGTGCGAACTCAACGTATATCCTCAGTGAGAGATACGTAATTTTGTGTGTCGCGGAGAAAATGGTAGTTTTTCCAGCTTATTTTTTCCAATAAACGTAGAAAATTGTGCTTTATCATCTATGTGTTGAATAACGAAACAATTATCCTGCTCAATCTTGCGGAATATCGCTTGATTTCTCGTCGGCTAAGTATCAGGCGACATTCCGCGCGATTCCGCAGGAAATTGTTAAATATGGCATAAAGTCTATCTTGCACATCCTGCTGAAGGGCTCTCTACGCTCCTTTGGAGGACTTTGGGGGAAAACAATGGAAAGACTCGAAAGGTAAGTTAAATACTTAATATTCTAAAACGCAAAACCGTAAGCAAAAAGGGCTTGTTATGGTAAATTACTCATTTGCTCGAAAATAAAGTTTGAAAGCAATTAACTCAAACGAAGTGTCACCTGCCGTTGAGAACTTTTTTAGGCGTTAATTTGCGAACGTTTTTCTTGACCACCGGCTGGAGAGTGAAGAAAATAGAAAAGTAGGCATCCATCACCCAGCCGGTTACCTGGTCTTCTTCAAGCTAAAAACAGCATCGTAGTGCCTCAGTTGAAACGTCTCCATGCCTTTGGCAAACTAGAGCTTCATTCTTCGAAAATTAGCCGAGAAGGGCGATCCCAAAATTCTAAAAAACAGCTTTCTCAACACGATCAGTGTAAAGCCGATGATACACGGTTCAACATCTTGCAACATTTGTTGCTCAACAAATGTTGAACCACTCGGTTGCACAAACGTGTTGAACGGAATAGAGCTGGTCTCTATTTTCTTTCAACATCGTTCAACAACATTCAACGTGTTGAATGTCATATTTCAACATTCAACATGACACGACACACTGTTCAACATTTGTTGAACAAGAGCTGCAACATTTGTTGATCAACAAATGTTGAACCGTGTATCATCGGCTTAATAAACCAGACCAAAGGAATTCAAGCATTCGAGTCCGCAAATTGTCGATTCTACCAATCAGCACAACGCGGCCAAACCCAGTCACACTGATTGGTAGATTCGAATTGACCGCGTTATGCATTCTATTTGCGTCACTGTCATATAAAAAAAGTCTAACGGCTTGATAATAACCCGGGGCAGAGTTAATCAAATTGAGCAATCCTGTATCAAACACAGCGGCAAAACAAAAGAAAACTACCATGGAAGTTAACCTAAATTGGTGCTAATCAGGCTTTTACCAACACAGCTCAGATTTCAATCTATCAACCAGCTTAGTTTAATATTAAAAATTCATTCTTTTTTTAAAGCTTTTTTTCTCTTTTGTTAGGGTTTGATTGAGTGCATTCAACATGATTGTGGGAAAAACCAGTTTCCT
>NC_090872.1:21086959-21099459 GCF_036669935.1 Montipora foliosa
CAAAAGACTCTACGCACAAAGACACTATTTAGCAGGGGAGTGACAGGAAAGACTTTTCACGACACGGGGAAAAAGGAAAGAAAAAAAAAAAAAGAAAAAGAAAACGAAGAATTTCCTGTCGTTTTCTGACAAGTAACAAGTACCACAGGCAACCCAGATTACGCTCATGGAGCGTCTAGTTGTTTATAAATAGACAGTTATTGGATGAGGTTGAGCATGATATCATGAATTATAACACAGACACGAGACATAACACAGACACGAGGTTTTGATAATTCATGATATCATGCGAAAACCGAATTCAATGATTGTTTTATTATACATTTTTCACATAATCCATCCTCAGAAACAGAAGAGAAGCGTTCAGCCATTTTGTCTCTGAGGAGAACACTCCAAGGGGCTTAGTAACCAGGCAGACGTTGAACTTGACATTTATCATGTCAAGTTCACAAGCTATTGTGAATTGATTGAATGCTCTCGACCAATCAGATTTTTCATAGTGAGTCTGATGTATAATAATCTCATTTATTACCACTACACAAGGTACCTTAATTTCTTTACAGCGTAATATTAATTATCCAAAATCTAATCTTCAGGAGCAAAGGGTGGAAATGAGCGAAGGCGTTCCAGAAGTGGCTCCGCATTACTTTGCCGGAAATCATCCATCAGTCCACAGGATCCAGAGCCAAATAACCAGTCTTCGCCCAGCCAGGTGAATCTGTGGATTCAGCCCTGATATTATTCAGACCTTTTTGTAATTTCTATTAATGTCATATATTTTCTTTATCACTAACTCAATGCTTTTTCTTGCTTCTTTTGAAGGATACAGATCAACCCTTAGGTAAATAACTTATATTTGTTTTAAAATCATTAAATTCTAAGCCGATTCATTTCAAGATTTTGCTCTGGTTCATTTCAATGAGTTTATTGAGCTATATTTAATGACTAACACCACCTTACTTTGACTCATCCTCTCCTGCAAGTGTCACTCAAACTTTACTCCAACTAACGCCAGATGATTTTGCTCATCAATGGGTTTAGTAAAAAGGTTAAAAATCCACGAAAATGGAAAAATATTTTTACTTCACGTCATGGGTCATGCCCTGCGTGTGCCACTATACAAAGTTAGAGCAGAGGCAGTAAAGTGCAGGTTGCAAATCGTTGTTTTACCATAACTGAAACAGTCCTAACCTTAGCCTTGAAAATTATCTATGAGGCATAGTGTTTAGGCCTACAGTTACAATTAGCATTAGTAAAGGTTTGGGTTGTTTCGGCTATGGTGAAACAATGTATGACCTGCAACCCTAACCTGTAGTTTACACCTTTAGAGTTTTTAGAGTTCGTTGTTTTGGGTCCATTTAACTACCATTGCCGTAGTGTCCTGAATCTATAAAATTGTATTTTATGAATCCTTGTGCAGTATCATGTGCTCTAAATTTAATTCAAGTTTGAGTTCAAGTTGCTATAAATTTTATTTATTCAAACCTAATAAAGTTAACTAATACAAAAACCATGCCAGTAAATGAACATATTACCTGCTAGCAGACGTCTATTTTCTTTTGCATTCGCTGGCTGACGATTACGGGTCGAAACTTAATGTGTTGAGCATGAGTGGAGGTTACTTAGCCACCGAATCCTCACGTGATACTTCATGTCGTCTGGGCTCACTAAACAACAGCTGTATTATTCAACAATTATTCGCCTCAGGCGAAGTGATTATCGGTGAATATTCACCGAGACGAAGTCGAGGTGAATATTCACCGATAATCACTGAGCCTGAGGCGAATAATTGTTTTAGTATAAATACACAGGTGATTATTTCAAAGAGAAAAAAAAATTTCAACGCGAACTCATCTTCACTTACAGTGGCAAAACGACTACTGGCAGCCATTTTGCCCGTCGAGGTGATTATCGGCTAATAATCCGAGATAGGGAGCCAATGAGAACGCGCGATTTTGTATAATCACCTGTGTATTTATACTAATGTAAATTAATACGCACGGGACACAGCGGGCTCAAGTCACAGTCACCAAACTTATCATGGGGCATGCGCTTTGAAGAGGTGGACAGCGGTTCAAAGTGGATCAAAAGTGGGTTTCGACCCATGGAAGAGGTCTTTTTTCCCGTACTCTGCAGCCCAGCGAACACAAAAAGAAAAAGGACCTCTGCTATAGCGGGGAAATGAACATAAAGCTGATACGGAATTTTTAGCTAGAGAAGAGTGAAACTTCATTGCTTTTAATTCAAGGTAATTCATACCTTCCATTTACAATTGAGGAAGATCCAAAAACGCAAACGAAACCAGAAGGTTCAAGAGTGGAACTGAAGTGTAGAGTAAAGGGAGAGAAAGAAGTGATTTATAAATGGTTTAAAGATGAAGAGGAACTACCAGAAGAAAAGAGCCCTTGCCTTATCCGTGATCCACTCAAGGTGAAAGATTTCGGCTCCTATAGATGTGAAGTTGGCAGCTGTGATGCTGACCGTAATTCATCGCATGTAGCAGAACTTGATGTTGCACCATCTGATGGAAGGAGTGAGTTGATACACCATTGCGTTTATATTTCAATTAGAGTCCAGAAAGTCATATATGGGAATAAATACCTTTCCAAACACATTATGCTAACAAAACAATGGTTCGTGCTCTTTATGTGGCTGGCGTGAAGTATACATACCTCTTGCTGGCAAAATCTTGGGTCGGACTATAAATGCAACGTGATCGAATTTATCCTCATGAGACCCCACTTCCTATTAAATCGATAGCGTGAAATCTCGAGGGTCAGCCTCCCTTTAAAGTGAGATGAAACCACGCAGCTTCAGAAATAGTCCTGTATTCCGTAGTTGCTCCAAAACCAGAGAGGTTACCCGATGTACACAAAGGTAGCGCTAGCCATAGATGCGAAAAGGTAATTCGATCACAATGGTTTAGCGAATTGATGCTGGCGGGTGAACAAAAAATTATATTGGAAGATCTATTGTCTCGTCCAGCAACATGGCGGCGAAGACGTGAAATCAATAGCGGTGTACGCTTGTTGAGACAATAGGGAGCTTTAGTAACAACAACGGCGACGGCAACGAGAACGCCACAAATTTGCATATTTAGAGGGCAAAAACAATAGCTTTGCACGCCTTGCACGTGCGTTTTTCACTTTTGTCCATTTCTTTGCCGTCGTCAGCAAAACAACAACGTGAAATAGTTAAATTTGAGGTTTTGTGGAGGACGTCAACACTTGGAGATAAATGTTCCCTTTCTCTCCTAAATTAAGTGCCGCTCATAACGTTTTCATTCCTGAGGGACTGTCATACCTTTGTTTTATTAAAAAACATGCAATAGTCGTGAAGTGATTACATTAATGAGAATTTATATTTTGAGGTAGCGTTTCCGTTGCCGTTCCCGTCGTCGTTGCTAAAGCTCCCTGTAAGGGACCTTAAGATCTACGACGGCGACGTCAACGAAAACGTCACCTCAAAATAAAACTTGCTCTTGCTCCCGAGAGTTAATGTACAATGGACCGCGGACGGAGTCTTTAAAACTGATCAAAGTCAACTTGCTACTACATAATGTTTATTCCAAAACTTTTGGTCATTTTCGAAAAGATAAAGAAGTCTGAAGTTTACCGATTTTTTTTACTTTACTATTATTTCATGGATTTCTTGACGGATTTGAGGAGAAAATACTCGGAACTAGGAAACGACTACATATCCGTGTATCCATTCTCAATAGGCTTTCTAACCTCGCATCCAACCTTTTCAGGGGTACGGCTTCGATGTGGCAGGGTATTCTGCAGTTAACCCCAAACGGAAACAAAGGCTAGATTCTAGAATACTTGTCCATGCTACAACAATACAATGGTGGCTGGCAGGGCTCCTGTTGTCCGGTATTCCAAAATCTCTCCCGATCTGTTATCGGAATCTGCCACGGAAGCCATTGTCAACTAGAGACAGTATATACTCGCCCAACAAGTCTGACAGCGTCCTGTTGTTAGCGGACCAATAGAAAATTCTGAACGCGTCGATTACAGAAATGTCAGCAGTTCCTTTTTCTTTTCCCACTTCTCTCTTGGCCGTCGCTAGAAAAAACACTCTCGACTTAACAAACGCGCGGCTCGATTTACGACCAAGATGAATGCTAGCAGACTACGTTAAAGCCACCTTTACATACCGCTCTTATTTATTTATTTATTTTATGACTTATTAATTAATTAATTTATTTATTTATTCGTTGCTATCTAGGATACAGTCTGCTAGCGGAAGTTTTTAAGGAAAACTTCAATATAAGAGAGAAAGTCGAAAAGCTACTTTGTAAGGAGATCAGCGGATGCCCTGCCTGGAAACAAGTGGCTTCCAGTTACAACCATGAAGACCTTAGTTCTTTTGCGCGATGCAAAAACCCAGGAGAGGAAGTAATTGAATTCCTTCTGTCAAGCAACCCGAATTTAAGTGTTTACAACTTTTGCAAGAAGCTCAAAGAAAAACGTATCAGGCGCCTTGATATAGTTACTGCATTGGAAGATTTCCTAGTCCAGAACGATGGGAGGCCTAACAATGTGGGAAAGATTTGAAGGGACTCGGGCTCAAAAGCCTCTTTTCTGGTCTAAGATCGGATAAAAACCACCGTGTGAAAAAATTGAGCAGGGAAACGAGCACTCTAAGCGCGACTGTTCCTCACACGGTGTACTGTCAATCATTAAAACAAGATAACTAAGGTACAATAGACCATTTCTGAGTTCCTGAAATCCTTATTTTCAAGATGAGGGTTCTTAGTCAATCTATTATAGAAAAGCCTTATTTTCACAACAAAGGTTGCACATGTAGCCTCGCTATGAAAGTGAGCATTTTAGGGACCAAACAAAAAAGAACTCAGCATCCTCTCCCATGGTAGCCGGATAGATTTAGTTCTGATTTTGTTTACGGTGGATGTGATATTAACTCTAGGGAAGCATTTCATATAAATATTTTTTTGCACTTTTGTGCACCATTACATGAACATAATACTTTAAAGAAGGGACTAGGCATTCAGGAAAATACTATGATGTAACCTACAATAGAAGCCATTAGAAGCATGATTTCATTTAAGGTGGCTCAAACCAGTTTCAATACTTTCAGGAGACCTTGTTTGCAGAAAGTTTCATTCTGACATGCTGATTACATTTCAGATATAAAAAATGGGGATCACCGAGTTCGTTTTTGAGATATGAGCAGCTAAAGCCAAAATATGGGGTGTTTTTGCAGGGCTTTCCTGTTGCCATACTAACTTTTTACGTCACAAAAATGACCGAATCTTTTTCAGCAATAATTGGTGTTTGATATGGTACCATAATATTGCTGTTAACTGATAGAGTGTTGTAGTGTGAATCCTTCTAATAAGAACGATATTTTCAAGTTTTGTAACTAGTTTGAGCCACCTTAATGAATAATATTATGCATAATACATACATCTAAAGTAACATAATACTGAGCTTAAGTTTCTGTTATCCATTAGTCCACAAAGGTTCTATTTTCAGTTGGTTGAGACCAAATGTTTACAATATTGTATTTGGGTCTTGTGGGACTGTGTTTTCAATAAAGACAGAAAAAATTAGTTGAGGTAGGTGGATATGGGGGTTGCAAATGGACAATTGCAAATTGATGAAAAAAGATTGGTACATAATAAGATCAGAACACAACCAATATTTTCAATTTAATAAGTAGTATTTTGAACTAACATTACATTAACATAGCTAATAATTTTTAACCCAAAAAGATTTAGAATTTGACCTTGAGTGTTATATCTAACAGAAAGTTTAATAGAGGTACTATCACCACATTAGATTCCAGGAACAGTTAAACATAAACACCGCAGCAGAGTTCAATGTACAAGAAAGTGCATGATGGTAACACTTCTCTTTAAGTACCAGAATATTTCTGGTTTTCTTATTATGGAAATTGGAATTTTATCTCAGTGTGGTTACCAAATTCAAGCTATGTCACGAAACATGAAATGAATAGGCAAGAGTACCCAGCGGAGCCGTTCGACAAAAAACCCGCTCTGCAAGCAAAAATCGAATGAATGAATTTAACGATGTTTTTACACGGTTATGCCTCTTCGTTGTATTGTAATCTGGATGACCTAACAGTTTAACCTGGAACGTGAGCCCAGTTTGCAAAAAGATTGCTTGACATAGCTGGCATTTAAGACTGCATACATTCGCTGCTGGCGTTATTTTAAAACCGCTAGGGGAGGTGTTAGATTGCCGGATACCGCTTAAACAGTCAAAGGGGAACGCGTTTCCTTTTCGCCGTTTTCGGGTCATTTAAGTTTAAAAAAATTACTGAACTGCACATTAAAATCCATGACACAGGATGGATATCCACATGTTTCGGGATGATATGATATGTTGATATGTTGATATGTTGATGTTGGTGTCCCATGAAGTTCGACTTATTGAACTTCATGGGACACGTCGCGGGGACAAAATCACCCCCAAATTGGAGTTGCACAATTGTAAGAGTTTCAGTTCACACAAGGAGACATGTCGCTGCATGTGGTTTAGGGTGGTTTAGTGGTTATCAATGGTGCCTCCCACCTCTATGACCCAGGTTCAACCCTGGCCTCGGGTTGTATGTGGGCTGAGTTTCAGTCGATCTCAAACTGACTCCGAGGGTTTTTCTCCGGGTACTCCGGTTTTCTCCCCTCCTCAAAATCGACTCCCAGTCAATTACATCTGGCTGGGTTTGCGGTGCTCCGAGGTCACACATGGATCGTATGCATTCGGTCCAATCCCGTTGAGCCGGTTGGTCCTGAAAAGCCCTAGTAAGGAGCGGTCAACTAAGCGCACATTTCCATTTACATTTACAACAGGAAAAGAGGAATACGTCTGAGGATTTCCATCTTTTCCGGAAACTTTCCGGTGGAATGAGCTGTACCAATTGAATTTCCAACCGGAATTTTCGGTTTTTGGTAAACGCTCCTCGTGTTTGCCCACCTTTAGTTCAAGAGCTGAATGGTTCGCATTCTTTCTAATTCAGTCTATTTCTTGAGGCCGATAAATTGATCTGGAAAAACCAAGAAGCCATGAAATAAATTTAAGCCGGAGAAAGCAAGTTTAGTATTAAAAACATTTATTTTATCTCTTCATCTCGGAATTAACAAAAGCTAACCTTGCATGGAATTTAGCTGGCCTTACTGTGGAATTCGGAGCTCTATATCGGCTAATCATAGCGAGTGTGCTGTGTAAGAGATATAATGAGAATATCATAAATAGGTAAAATAGGAAAATGTTACACTGGTTAAAAAATATTATTGAAAAAGATCTTGAAATCCCAACGTTTCGGCTGCTAACATAAGCCTTCTTCAGTGTTAATAAAAATATACAACGAAGTGACATATGTATTTAAAATCGCGTAGATGCTAATAAAAAAACAGAATATATTATAAAATCAGTTCTTGTCCAATAAGGCCAAGGCCCTGCACTCTTGGGGCAGGTACATGCCATCATCACGGTTGAGCGGACTTTTGCATGTGTTAATTTCCCATGCCTCTAAGAGGCGTCGGGTTCGCCAACCGGGACTGAGACGTAATATTATAGACGATTCTCACGAGATAGTGTGGCCAGACTGTAAACGAACCAGACGCCTCTTAGAGGCATGGGAAATTAACACATGCAAAAGTCCGCTCAACCGCGATGATGGCATGTACCTGCCCCAAGAGTACAGGGCCTTGGCGTTATTGGACAAGAACTGATTTTATAATATATTCTATTTTTTTATTAGCATCTACGCGATTTTAAATACACTTGTCACTTCGTTGTATATTTTTATTACCCCTGAAGAAGGCTTATGTTAGTAGCCAAAACGTTGGGATTTCAAGGTCTTTTGAATAATAAAATAACACAAACAGCGGTGATAAACATTGTATTCCAACGCATTTTTATAAAACTTGACCTTTCGTATGCTAGTCAACACACATTTTCAAAAGTGACCGTTACAATTTTTAAAAACTATATATATATCGTAAACAATAGGGGTCTTGAACCTAGACTGAGAAAAATGATCTGCAGCAGTACGTGTCTAGACATAATGAAAAGTAATAGCTAAAACAGCAATAACTTCTCACTACTAATATTGACATTAAGGGAAGGCTTTAGCTCTTGAATGAACAAAGTCTCTTTAATTTTGCCGTGAAAGTCAGTTTTTCCGGACGCTAAAATGTCAAAGTGATCCCATTTAATGTCGTGGCCAGTGGTTTTCATATGATCAGCAATGGCTGATGAATGGTCACTTTTAGTAACCATTCATCAGCCATTGCTAAAAGTGCTAAAGATATTGTTTTTGAATAATATTTTTTAACCAGTGTAACATTTTCCTATTTTACCATGGAACCTCATGGTTACAAATCAGTTTTTAACATTATAAATAGGTGTTTATACCGACTGATTATCATTTCATTTTGTGGTTTTCACGCATCAATCTTAAGTTATTTGTGCAGTTTATTTATTATTGTGCAGTTTATTTATTATTTATATTTTGAGAACCTTTAGCGTATTTTAGATTATACCATAGAAAAGTGAATGACTTTTCTTTCAATTGAATAGAAGGGCGAATGACTTTTCTTTCAATTGAATTATAGCAGTATCGCGTACATAGGGGTAGGTTGCCTATCAAGTCGAGGTATTCAGAGTGGAATTGCAGAAATTCTGCATCCCCAATGACTTGGGTTGCAGAAATTCTGCATTCCCAATCCTGCAGTCACTAAAGCAAGTCTTAAATCCACATTGTTGCCAATAGCGCGGAAAGGTTTAATATCGTTTTTATTTTATATATATTTTTGGCGGAATCAAAAATTTATCTGCAAAAAATAAGCAAATATCTGGAACATAAAAAACACACCGAGAAATTTGTCATGTATTTGCTTTAAGGAGGCTCGAAAGGGTTTCAACAATTAGAAGACTCTCTGTTTAGATCGAATAACGCTACAACACGGTATCATGTAACAGCAATGTTATGGTACCATATAAAACACCGATTATTTCCAAAGAAGATGTGATCATTATTGTGATGTAATAAGTTACCTTGGCAACGGGAAAGCCCAGCAAAAACACCCTATATTTTGGCTTTAGTTGCTCATATCTCAAAAACGAAATCAGTGACCCCTCTTTTTTATTGCTTAAAAGTGATTAGAAGGCCGGGATAAAACTTTCGGCAAAGTTTTAAAAAAATGATGTCTAGAGGATTCAGAGCTACCTTTAATGCGTACAGATTTCGCGATATCAACTTACATACGTTGTCTACACAGTTCGAAAGTGAACTGATAATCTTCCCAGCAACGACTAGAAGCCAAGACATAACAAATCAGCGTGAACTTGTAAGCTACAAATCGTAGCTAGCGAGAAAGAACGGCCCGCTACCAAACCGTCATCTTAGAACAAAACGATTGGTTTTCCTTCTCTCATGCTTCTCTGTGCCACTTTTTCACCAAAGGTCTCAAAATGTTCGTGAAAATGTAGGGAGCGGAAGACAACCCAAAAGGCAAAACAGTACAATACAGCCACATTTACACTGGCAAGTTTTCCTTCGTAGTGTAAATGAAAAAAATGACAAGTTTTCCGTGACAAGTAATTTACACTAGCAAATATCGTCCTTGACAAGTTTTTCCTTGACAAGTGTCCTTGTTCAAAAACTAGCAAAAACTACAATCCCAGACAAAACTGTTGGGAAAGTTAGCACTTTTGAAGTCTTCATTGCTTCTCTCCCCTCCCCCCTCCTTCAATGTTGTGCAAAACTGAATGGTTTCAGTGGAAAATTGTTGACGTACCTTCCAACATTGAATAGGGGGGAGGGGGGCTATGTAAGAGAAAGTGAAACTATTTCTTTTGAGCTTTAACAGAAGCAGGTTGAAATACAGCTCAAGTGTGGTTCATTTACATAACTTTCCCAATTACTTTTGTCTATGATTGTAGCATGCTAGTTTTGAACAAGGACACTTGTCAAGGAAAAACTTGTCATATTTTTCCATCGACACTGCCATGGAAAACTCGTCAAGGAAAACTTGCTAGTGTAAATGAGGCTTACAGTCTGCTTAGCATCGTGATATCCCCAAGCAAACAGGGGCACCCAACGAATCTGTTCCTCACATTATCTGTTCCCCAGAGGAATCTTGCTGGCTGGCAAAAATACAGGTGTTTCTATGAGCTGGCTGGGAAATTTATTATTGATAGAGGTTTTGCCTGGGAATTACTGACTTTTTCTAGCATTTCAACCCGAGCTGGCTGTAGAAACTCTGAAGACTGAGGACGACTAAAAAAAAAAAAATAAAATAAAATAAAAGAGCCCCTTCCCTCTCCCAGAGAGTAGTCACAAGCATACGACGGCTGGTCAGAGTGATTTGCGCTTGCGGAAAAAAACCTGTTTTGTCCCGGTCTTGTCGCTTTTGTTCGGTCGTTTTGGATAGAGGGATTTGAAAGCGCACAGAAATCCTGGCTGGGAAATAAATTTAATCAGCTGGCTGGGAAACCAAGTGAACCGATTTTATCTAGCTGGCTGGGAAATTTCTTGTGTGTCTTGCTGGGAAAAAGGAACAGATAATGTTTTCCCAGCAACACTGAAAAACACCGGAAAATGACTTAATAACATTTATTTTCATTAACTGGGGTATTATAAGACACTTTACAACAAATTGGTCGTTGGGTGCCCCTGAAGCAAAGGCTAGAAACTTTATGTGTTCAGGGAAAATATCTATATGGTGATAGGCAGATTTCAAATCGAATGAGAACATAAAATCTCCAGGCCTAAGAATCTCTTTGGCAACTAAAATGTCGTCGCATTTGTACTTACTCTTGCAGGTGGTTATTCACATGCCTAAGATCCAAAATCAATCTTTCCTAACCAGACTTTTGAATGGAAACCACTGACCTCGCGAAGCAAATCTGTTGTAATAAAGAATGGCTGGCATCCTCAACAAATTCTCGCTCAACTAACGCGGACCTATTGTTTCTGAAAATTCTCGCAGGAGGAGTTGAGAGGAAAGGTAAGTTATAGCCAAATTCAATAATGTCCAAAACAAACTGAGGAACATTAATCTTTTGTCATTCAGTGTCTCAAAGATCTTCGCAATCTTCCTTAACAAAAACGCAACACGGATCATTCTTTCATAAATCCTTCCCAATTCGTCCTGTTCCATAGGAGCACAAGAAACATCAAGGCATTGAATCTCTCTTAGTACGCCCGATGCAAACAAGTATGATTTCGCAAAACATAATAAAATAACAAACTACACCTGGATCTTCGGTGGCAGGTAGTCATTGCTTCCTTTGCCCATCTGCAATGTTCGTAGACTGGCTAACTACCGGGCAACTGGCTCTCCAATGACCGGTTTTTCCGCAAGCAAAGCAGGATCCGGGCGAACCCTTTTGGACTCCATACACTCGAGAACTCTGACCAAAAGACGGGCCTCTGGTGACAATCGTCGGAACAGGAGACGACTGGGCTGCTGAATAAGAAGATTGCTGTACAGAAACGACGCTGCGGACTCGAAGAGAGTTCCGCTGAAAAGCGAAATTTCTTAGAATTCCTCGACTCGCGCGCTTCAGGCCGGTAGATCTTTTTCTCGTCATCTGAATCGTCAGGCAATTAATGTTGCAGATATTCCTGAACAGTCTTCCATCCGAACTGTGACTTATCGGCTAACAAGATAAGCTTTTGTCTCTCTTTCACTAATTTTATACCTTGATCGACTGAAGCCTTAGCTGCATCGATCAAGGTATAATCAATTGTAGCTGACATCTTCTGAAGACTCAAGGATTTTCGTAGTGGCTTTAAGTAGTGCTCTTCATTACTTTCCTTTTAGAACACAGGTCGAGTGTCAGCCGTTTTGAGTTTCTTTATCTCTCGAATAAACGAATCAGAATCCTCGGAATATCTTTTTAAAGAACCTACATGGGAAGAAATCAACCGGTCGGACATCTGCTTAAAGAGCACTTCGTTATTAGCGTTTATAATCTGACGCACTTGAGATTCTTCCATGGTTGTATGAAATAGGGATGAACTTAGGAGCTGAAATGTTGCTGACCTGGCATATTTATAAAATCGTACCGGCCTGCTATGCTCATACCCATAATCCCTCTCGCAAAGCAACAATCCGACTATTACTACCTACTACGCTTCGCTTCATTGTCAGAAATACTATTGCTGGATGGTTTCTTCTCCGCACACAATGAAGAACATTGATAAAATTGAACGAGTGCAGAGAAGGGCGACAAAAATGATCCTGAAATCAGATGGTGACTATGACGCTAGGCTTAAAAAACTGAACTTGAGATCTCTCCAACGAAAACGCGTTACAGCAGTTACGTTTCTTTATAAGATTTTAAATGGACATCTGAACTTGGACATGAGTGATTATTGGACATGAGTGATTATTTAAATTTGCATAGTAGTGATGATCATTACGCTCTTAGAGGTTTTGTCTCACTGAAACTGAAGAAAAACTTTGTAAGGGAAGGTAAGTTTTTTTATTGGGGGAAGGG